>NW_022604379.1:0-74516 GCF_008692095.1 Etheostoma spectabile
TGCCGCAAGTGTGGTGAGAATGGGCACGTGGCAGAAGCGTGCCATCAGATTCTTTGTGGCAAATGTAGAGAAATTGGGCATACCTTCACGGAATGCACCAATGCAGGAAGTGCAATCTTGTGGAGAAACAAACCACCTCTTCAGAGATTGCCCAAAGTCATTTGCCAACAAATTAAAGACGTCACCAAAAAGAACGGAGAAGAACAAGATGATTGTTTGGAGAGCTGTTTGGCTGGAAAATTCAAATCTCCCGCCAAATCCTGTTGATTGGAGGAGAAGGATCATGGTAGGCGGGAGAAGGGTAGGGCCTGCAATTGCCCCACCAGTGGTGAACAGGGAAGAAGTAGGGCCATGGCATGGCAGAAGGCGGAGCTCCCAGTGGCTGGCTCAGAACAGAAACTGACCATCCCAGGGTGATAGTGAGGATGTCCCCCTCCCCAATGCCCAGCCAGGCAAGAGGCTAATTTCAGAATTGTCTTCTGAGTCTCCTGGAGTCTCGGAAAAGAGGGAAGAGCTGGGACTGACTCAGACAGTTCATCTGTGGAGGGGCCCAGAGTCTTCCCCTCCGATTCACCCAATGAAGTCTCATTCCTAAGCATAGCTCTGCAATCAACCCCTAAGGTCTCTAAGCTCAACGCAACCCTGTGTCAGAGGCCAACTCCCAGAGTCCCGAAAGGGAAATGGAGTAGTTCCCCCGTCCTCTCTCACCTGTGAGAATGAAGAAGAGCTTCCATTCACAAGAAATTCAATAATTGTTGTTTTAATATTTGAATCCCTCCCTTTCGTCTTTAAGATGTCATACTTATTCTTAACCATACTCATGCACTCACCTTCTCAACTATCAATGTGAGAAGCGTCAAGTCGAGAGTTAGAGCCCAGACGGTTTTATCCTTTCTTAACTCTTTTAGTTCAGATGTTTTTTTATTACAGGAATGTGGCCTTCCATTTTTAAAGCACTACAGGGAATGGGAGGAGTTATGGCCACAAACGTCACTAGGAGCTGGAGCGGCTCAAAATGAAAACAAGAGTGATGAGTGGCCATTTTAATAAAACACCTCTATCTTGGTAAAGGCAGCACTGTGGTGAGAGATGGTCGGGCACTTTTAACACACCTGACTTTTATGGGGAGGGATTTTAAAGTCTTAAATATTTATGGCTTTAATGACAAGAATGACAGGTATGACCTTTTAGAAGACCTGCAGCCCCACATGCTAGGTAGGCTACCTTTAGTCGTAGGGAAGGATTTTAATTGTATTTTAAGCAAGAATGACAGGAGAAGAACAGGGGATGATTTTAAAGCAGACAGACTTCACTTTTATTACAAAGTATATGTAGCGATTTTAAACTTGTGGACTGTTTTAAACCATGCATCCCAGAGAGGAGGGTTTCACCTGGTTCAGTAGTGACGGCACCCGAGCCTCTCGCATAGACTACATTTTATCACGTGACTGCCCACCAACCGCTGCATATTAGTACCTGTTTTCTTTTCCGTCACGCAATGCTTTCCTGCACTCTTTCACTCTCTTCCCGGTGTGACGGCAGGAAGCGGTCTGTGGAAGCTCAATTGCTCCCTGTTAGAGACAGGGAGCTAGATAGGCAGTACAGGGAGCAATACAAAGAATGGCAGACCCTTCAAGACTTTTACGATACACGCGCACAGTGGTGGGAAATGGTGAAGGGGAATAACTAAGACTTTTTACAGACAGGCAGGTAAGAGGAAAAAAGATAGGGACAACAGACGCATGATGGGACTGCAGAAACGACTTCAGAGGTATTTTAAATTAATCCAACAGGGAATGGATTTTAATGAGGAAAAAACAAATTAAAACAGAGATGTCGGTTTAGAAGCAGAATTAAAAGCAAAGGTGTCATACTAAGAAGCAAGGAGAGGGAAATAGAGGAAGGAGAGAAGTGCACAAGATATTTTTTTAGAAAATCATAAATAAAGGGGGGGGCCATGGTTAGACTTAAAAAAGAAAAACGGGTGCATAGCTACACACAGAGGAATTAAAGAAACTGTCGAACTTTTACCGTGAACTGTACACGGAAAAAGCAGTTAATAAGGACACCATGACAGAAGTTTTAAAATCAATTGAACAAGCAAAAAATGGACAATGTGCTCTTACTCAAGATTTTACCATGACTGAACTAAACAACTGGTAAAAACTTTTAAGAAAGGGAAGTCACCAGGAGAAGACGGCTTCCCTTGGAATTTTACTTGACATTTTGGGACATTTTAGCACCAGACTTGCTTGTTGTTTTTATGGATTTGAACAACTGGACCGACTTCCTGACAGTTTTAGAGTAGGGATAGTGGACGCTTTTACATAGGACAGAGACAAACAGACTTGAAAAACTGGAGACCCATCACACTTTTAAATGTCGACTGTAAACTTTTTAGCAAATTATTAGCTTCACGTATGTCCCTGTTTTTAGGAGAGCTGATTCCCCCGGATCAAGCCTGTGCCGTCCCGGGGAGGAAGATCACCGACAGCCTCGTACTGATCCGAGACACCATCTGTTATGCGAGAGACAGAAACATTCGGCTAGTAGTCCTGAATTTTAGATTTTGAGAAAGCCTTTGATCGGGTCTCGCACCAGTACCTCTTTCAGGTACTGCAAAAAATGGGGTTCCCAAGAAGGTTTATAGCCTGGGTGGGACTGCTGTACCGGGGGATCAACAGCAAATTCATTGTTAACGGGCATCTGACAGCAGCAGTGGATATAAACTGCGGTGTCCCGTCAGGGTTGTCCGTTATCTGCCCTCCTTTACGTCCTCTCAATAGAACCGATGGCACAGATCTTGAGAAGGGACCAACGAATCCATGGGGTAAGAGTCCCAGGGAGCGGGGGACTCGAGACAAAATGCATATTATATATGGACGACATCAACATTTTATGCACTGACCTTTTATCTGTCAACAGACGCTGGACTTGACTGACTGGTTCGGACAGGCCTCTGGGTCGAAGCTCAACCGAAGCAAGACCCCAGCCCATTTTTATGGACCATGGACGGCGACTGAGACGACAGGACTCCCCCTGACTGTGACCCGGACCGACCAAAAATACTTGGGATCAAGTTTGATAGGGAGGGGAAGGGAAAACAAATTGGGCAGACAAGGTAGGGAAAGTCAGACAGAGACTAGGATACTGGACACTTAGAGGACTGACTTTAGAAGGAAAGGTTTAATCATTAAAGCAGTGATTTTACCTTTGCTTTTACTAATCAGTTCTGTTTTTATCCCGCCTAGGAGAACGATTTTAGACCTGGAACGAGCCATCTTTTATTTCTTGTGGGGCTCCAAGTGGGAAAGACTGAAACGAAGGAGTGCCTGACCTGTACTTGTTTTTAGGGAGCAGATACACCGCCCTGCACATTTTAACCGCCACAGCCCCTCCAGTAACCCCCAAGACCGCAGCGATGACAAGGTCTGGATGGGGTCGTACCTCAGGAAAATCAAGATTTACCCGCAGACCTCAGAGTTCCAGTGTCTTTTAACCTGCCACCCAGCTTACGCTTTTATCCAGTCATTTTTTTTTTTTTTTTTTTTTTAACTCTTTATTTAACGTTTTTCATTACAATAAAACAACAACACACACAGAACTTGGGGCACTGATACATAGATAAGTAGATAATACGTTACAAGATGATACACCTAGTTATGCTTCCTTGCTTTTGTAGGTCAACCATTTAGACCAGCGGTTGTTGTAGAATGTCCTTTCATACGTAAAAGATATGTCAGTTTTTCCATAGAGTTAATCTCCTCCACGACGTCTCGCCAGTGGTCCAGCTTGGGAGGGAGATTCTTTAGCCAAGACCGTGTAATTGCTTTTTTGCTAGCAATTGACAGAACTTTAAAAAGGTACTGATCTTCTTTTTGAAACACTTTTCCAGGCATTAACCCCAGCAGAAAAATTCTAGGGTCCTTGGGATGACATACCCCAAAATTGTCCCAGTAGTCTGACAGATTCCATCCCAATAAGTTGCCAACTTTGGGCAGGACCAAAATACATGAGAGTGATTGGCGTTCTGATGGCCACACTGTCTCCAACATTGCTGTTCTTCTCCTCTATATCTACTAGTATTTGAGGTGTAAGAAAGTATCTGATTAAGCACTTCCAACCGAATTCCCTCCATCTTTTGGAGCTAGTAGATGTTCGTTGTGTCACACACATCGAAAGCCAATCATCCTCTGTAATTATTACTCCCAATTCTCTTTCCCATTTAGACTTAATATTCAAGGTGTTATTTCCATTATATTTCTGCAATCCTTTATATAGTTTGGAAACAGTTTTACAAGGGAGGTGGGTATAAGCTTTCGTAAAAATGTTCACAATAGTATTACCTTCAGGAGGAACACCTTTTTTTATTTTCGTATTGTAAAAATGTCTTACCTGAAAATATTTAAATAAGTCTCTGTTCTCAAGATTATAGTCCCTTTTCAGTTGCTCAAATGTTTTAAAGGTGTTACCTTCTACAAACTGGCACAAAGCCACAAGTCCTCCATCTTTCCAGCCTAGAAATGAAGAATCTAATTCTCCTGGCCGAAAGTTTGAGTTACAGGAGGGCCACATCAGGAGTCCAATGACGTCCGCCAATCTGTATCTACTGTATCTGTATCTGTATCAACCACTTCCTTCCAGATTAACAATGTGCCTTCGACTATACCATTCCCATTTTTGTCTGTAATTATTTTACCTCCCAGACGTGTTTGGGGTTGGGCCCCACCCTGCCTTAGTTCTATTTGTTTCCATCCAGTCTCCATTTCTGGGAGCACCAGCAGACCATGAATCTCATCTGAGATGCATAATAGTATTCCCTCAAATTTGGAAGGGCCAAACCCCCCTGGTCCCTATTAATTTGGAGTATTTTTAATTTTATTCTTGGTCTGGTCCCGGACCAAATAAATCTGGAGATCAACCTGTCCCAAGCATGGAACTGTGTGCTAGATATTCTAATAGGCAATGACATGAAAAGATATAAAATCTAGGAAGCAGATTCATCCTCACTATTTCCATTCTAGCTGTGAAGTCCAACAATAACCTTGACCAGGCTGACAAGTCCTTTTGTATGTTTTCAGTAAGATTATCAAAATTCAAACTAAATAACCCATCCAAATCTTGAGAATAAATACTCCCAGGTATTTTAGCTTTTTGGCATCCCACTTAAGTCTATAGGTCTTTCTTATAAATTTACTAGGGAGTAGTTTAATTGCCAGGACCTGTGTTTTTGTGATGTTTAGACTGTAGCCCGACAGTTGACCAAACTCAGTTAGAGCTGACATAACCTAGGGAGCGTTATATCTGGGTTTTGGAGGTATGCGATTACATCATCTGCAAAAAGGGCAATTTTGTGTTCAATATTTGCAAAACTAATTCCCTTTATTCCATTATCCTCTCTAATGGCCTGTGCCAAGGGTTCAATGAATATTGCAAAAAGCGATGGACTTAGACAACATCCCTGACGGGTTCCTCTGTGTAGTTGGAAGCTGTCTGTTAGGTGCCCATTAATTTTTACCCTGGCCCGTGGTTTATCATAAAGTGACCGCAGGCACCTAATAAACTGGTTATTAAAGCCCAGGCGTTCTAGAACCTTATATAGAAAGGTCCAGTTGACCCGATCAAAGGCCTTTTCTGCGTCTAGACTAATTAATACGGCGTTGAGGCCCTGCTTTTTGGTTTGGTCTAAGATATGTAATGTTCGTCTTATGCTGTCATGAGTTTGTCGGCCTTTGATGAATCCCGTCTGGTCTTCGTGTATTAGGTCTAACAAGTAATACTCCATTCTCCGAGAAATTATCGATGTAAAAATTTTATAATCGACATTCAGAATTGAGATTGGGCGATATGATTCGCAGTATTCAACATTTTTCCCCTCTTTAGGGAGGACAGATATTACAGCCTCTCTCCAAGATGGTGGGATCTCAGCTCTGCTCAATGTCCAGTTCAAAGAATCGAGCAGGACAGGAGAAAGCTCCTTCCTGAACGTCTTGTACCATTCATTTGGAAATCCATCGCTACCTGGGCACTTATTACTTTTTTCAATTGTCCATAACTGTATCTAGTTCTTTCTGCGTAATGGGAGCAGATAGAGTTTTGTTTTGGATTAGACCAAGTGAAGGTAGGTCCAAGGCTGCCAAATAATCATCAATAGCAGTTACGTTAACTGGTCCTGGAGCAGAATATAGTGTTTTAAAGTAGTTCTCAAAGGTCTTGTGTATTTTATCCATGTCATAGGTTAAGTCACCAGTCGAGGATTCTCTAATTTTGGTAATCGAATGCTTCAAATGGGTGTTTACGAAGTTGTCTAGCTAAGACCCGTGTAGCTTTTGGGCCTGATTCGTAAAATGTTTGTTTGCAGAATCGTAATTTTTCCTCAAGTTCCTCAAGTATCATATCATTTATTTGTTTTTAGTTTTTGTTATTTGTTCTGAAAATCCTCCATCGTTAGTCACTTGCTGTTTTAATTCTAATTTCCTCAACGTTTTTTCCAATTCATCGTATTTTAACCTCTTTATTTTTTAAGATAAGCAGTTCTAGAAATTTGTCTCCCTCTCATTACTGCCTTGACAGTGTCCCAGACTAAGGTGGGATTTACCTGCCCATTATTATTGTCTTTTATACACTCCGTTATTTCCTTTCTAATCTCCTTTGTTGTAGTTTCATTATTAAGAATGCCTATATTTAGGCGCCATAATGTTGTTTTAGGCCTATTATGCAAACCGATGGTCAGATAGATAATGTTGTGGTCTGAAATATCCGATGTTCCAATTAAGCATTCCTCCACTTTAGATCTATCAATGGTGTTCATCAGAAACAGGTCAATCCTGGAGTGGACTTTAGGGTAGAAGAGTAATGAGTAAATTCTCTTTCTTTAATATGAAGGTCCCTCCAAACATCAAAAGGCCCATCTCCCTCATCAGGATATAGATCTTTTGACCGGCAGTTTTTTGTTTCTTATGGCTTGTTGTATCTAGGACATAATTAGGGATTGTGTTCCAGTCTCCAGCACAAATAAGAACTCCTTCACTAAATGAGATAATGGTATCAAAGAACGTTTTCAAGAAAGTCCTGTCGCTCTCTGGCGGTACATATATATTTAGCAATCGTGACCACAACACCATCAATTCTCCCCTTTATTATAACAAATCTGCCGTCTTTATCTCCCTTCTCAGATATCAATTCAAAATTCAATGATTAGAAATTAGGGTGGCCACCCCCCTCTTTCTACTATTCTACAGGAGCTATAAAACGTGTTCAGGTAGCCAAATGACTTAAACTTGCCATGTTCTTGTTTAGACATGTGTGTCTCTTGTAAAAGAGCGATTTGTATCCCATCTTTCTTCAATTTAGCTAAGACCCTTTTCTTTCTTTTCACTGGACTATTCAGACCGTTTACATTCAAGGAAGCAATTTTAAATTATATGACAGTAATGTATAGAAATACCTTGACTGATTTGGCCCCTGAAACCAGAACACGAACGACAACAAAAAAAAAACAGAAGCAAACTGACTTCCAAGGTGAGGAGAAGCTCCCTCTTCTCACTCGTGACCCCGTTGGAAAGTCGAGGGTTAAACCTCTCAAACTGAGAGGGCCCAAAAAGGACAGTAGAAGCGCCTTTGAGAAAGAACACGTCCATCCTATTAGTCCAACGTAGAGAGGAAAAAAAAAACACAGTGCCCTCTCCCACCAAATAGTAAATCAGAGCCCAGACAAAATAATGCTGCGTTATGTTATGATATTCTGCCTATTTTCACTCGGCTAAGCTTCGCTGGAAATCCTGCAGTTTGTTTCTTGGCTCTCAGCGCAACCGCAGCGCCGCTGTTATCCGCCGGTTGCCAGCCCAGCAGCTCCCGGAGACTCCACTCCGCTCTGGAGCCACCGTCGGCTGTCACCGGTTCCTCCGACTGAATTCCGTGTCTCTTCAGCTCGTTATAGGCTTCCCGAGCGCTGGAATATGTGCGGGTTCCTGATTCCCAGTGGATCCTCATGTTGGTAAACGGTGTTTGAAAGCGGATGCCTTTCACTTTGAGCGCTTTCTTGATAACGTTATATTCTCTGCGCTTCTTCACTATCTCAGGTGCATAATCGTGATCAAAGTGAATAATAGAAGGGCCCACCTGGATCTTGCCTTTTTTCCACACTTCTCTTAAGATCTTTTCCTTTGTGGAAAATTCCAGAAAATTGACAATAATCGCTCTCGGTGGTGAGTCGGGTGGGGGTTTAGTTGCCAGAGTGCGATGTGCGCGCTGTATGTTCAAATCCAGGTCCTCCGGTAGTTGTAGCTGGCTTCTCAGAAACGTCTCGATATACTGTATAGTTGAGTTCCCCTCCTTTCCCTCTGGTACCCCCCAACACGGACGTTGTTTCTTCTGGAGCGAGACTCTAAATCAAGCACCTTAAGCTGTGTTTTCCGCTGTTGTTCGATGCAGAAGCACAGCGCCTCGGTTGCCTCCTTTGCCCAGGTCTCCACTTGATGAACGCGGGCCTCCGCCTCGTCACCCGCTCCCGCCAGGCCCTGGACCTCAGTAGCAATATTGTCCAGCTTACCGTTGATCTCATGTCCCAGATGGTCAATATTTTCTTGTAGCTTCGCATTATCATCCTTTAAAGCAGTCTTCAAACCATCGATGGCCTTAAGTATTCCCTCCGAGTCCATGTTCGTTCCAGGGCTCTGAGCTTCCGAACTAGCCACGTTGTCGTTAGCTTGCTCCAGAAACGTGTTAGCCTGAGCTACTTGGGCACTTTTATCCTGAGCTTTGAGCATTCTTGTCGATTTTTTATGGCTCGCCATGTTTCTCCCTCCGTTCATAAATTGTTTTATCCAGATAGTGAGCAGATTGACGAGTTTTGAACGGAGTATTTTGAAATTAAAGTGGGAGAAAGCTCTGACGCACCTGTCTACTCCATTTGCTTCCGGAAGTCTCATATCCAGTCATTTTTAAGGCATTTTAACCTTGAGCAGGAGGAGTTGCAGGTTTTAACTACTCATCGCTCTCTCATTTCTGTTGTGCAGGAGCGGAACCAGTGAGTCCAGTGCGCGGGCTCGCATTGGGCGAGCCTCAACAGTTTGGCGCAACGTAAACCATCCCGCTCTTCCAAACAGACTCCGGACCTGTCATGGATGGTGGCTCAAGAGATCCTCCCGGTCAGGTCCGTAATGCACTCCCGGGCATGTCGGCGCACGCAACTTGCCCCCGACCAGGTTGTGGCGCGCCTGAGTCGGTGAGGCACCTGCTCTGGGAGTGCAGCACTGCCGTAGAACAGTGGGCAATGGCCGGCTCCTTGCAATTCCCGTACTTGCCAGCAAGGGAGGTCCTTACACCACAGCTGGTGCTGTACGGGTTGAGCCAAGGAAAACAGATACCAGCACGAACATTTGCCAAACAGTGGCTCACCCTAGCCGCCATCAAAGACGCCATATGGACCTCCAGAAACTTGCTGGTAAGGAAGCACATGCAGATCCCCCCCGAGGCTGTGATCCGGATGGCCGCAGCGACGGTCCGAATGGCCGGAGCTGCAGGCGGCGGGCCTAGGACACAGCCTCAAAGAAGAATCGCCTCTGTGCCCATTCGGACGAAGGAGCCGGAGCCACACAGTACAAGTTCAAAGCAGCGGCGGCCTGACCCTCCGGGTGAGGTCGGTGGGAAGGAGCTACAGGGTGAGGGTCTCCTCTGAGCACCTCGACAGGATCCCGAGAGACCAAATCTGTTTGGGGGAGCGAAATGAGTTCCCACTTGGTAGGGACTCACCCCACTCCTGCACAACAGTGGACTTTTTATTCATAACATATGCGCTCCCTGCTGAGAGATTTTAACATAGACACTCATTTACATTGAAAACCTTTTATACCTTTTAATCTATGAAAGTTATCTGTATGCATTTTAAAGCAATTGTTTTGGATGTTTTATGGATTATTTATGTATATGCATCTCTTGGAGCTGTTGTTTTAGATGTCTTATGGATTATTTATTGACTTGTTGTATTTTGGAAGGTAACTTTGATGTGACATGTTAAATGACAAAAGTATGAAATGAGTGTCAATAAATTCTTTTCAAAAGAAAAATCTGTTCTTATCAGTTTAATATCTGATATGTCCTCTATCAGGGGACAACATATTAAATGGATTTTAGCAATGGGAGTTGAAAAGGGGCTTGCTCCATTCACTCCACGCATCGACCCGGTATTGCAGCGTCGCTGGGAACGGTGCACCCATCTTCTGTCTTGTGGAAAAACAATTGACGATGCACGTGGAGCTGCCCGTTGCTCAAACTGTCAATGGACCTGAAGAGACATGGCTGGCAGATTTTACCGTCAGAAGTTGTCGCAAAACCTGAATGACCTCGTTGGGTTCCTGGTATCAAAACGTTGTTATAATACTTGCAAGATAAAGCCATACAAAAGTGTAGCAAGATTTGCACTATTTATTGGCGGAAAAACAGCAAGGACAAATATTGGCCCTGTGACAGTGTGGCAATAGGCCAGGCCTTGGATTTGGAAAGCGGCACACCAAGTGAGAATCACCGCGAGGGTTGGGACTGGGAAGACTGGGCATTTCGGCTGCTCTCGAGCGTGGGCTGCACTTACTCTGGTTTCTCTTCATAACGCACCCTTTCGCGCCTTTTACTAAAGACTTCCGTGGAGAGGAACGCCTATGAGTTGAAATTATTTTTGGTGGGCTTTGCTGTTTGGTTAAGCCTTTTGTACTTGTAAAAAACAAATTGCTCTCCATAAGGAAACTCAGATTCTTAAACGCAGCTAAATGTGACAGCATGGGACATTGCAGGTTGGCAGAAGCTTGACCACTTGGGAAAACCAAAATTGCTTGGACGGGGTGCCAAGTAGCAGCTGTTATGTCCTTTTAAAATACTGGACCGTGACAACTGAGAACCGTCCGGGGAGGTCGCATCGGACAGCAAAGAGGTGGTGGTCATCGCTTCTCGGCTTTTTGGCTAAGACTGCGATCGCCTCTTATTTCTGGAGAAAATTTTTTGGTTTTTGTGGCATAGTTTTTCACCAGGTTTTTGGAGGTTAATCAAACCATTTCTTGTGAGTAAATTTCAACTTGTTTGTAGTTGAGATACTTTCACTTGGAATTCATTGGTCCAGAGGACTGCTTACTACTCTGCCGGATAACAACATCGACCAGACCAAACAAGAAAGGTAAGTGTGTTTTAGTTTGTTTTATTAGGTTTCATTTTGCTATTTTAGATCAGTGTTTTATCTTATTTTTAGCTTCCTTGTTGCTTTTTAGACGGTTTTAGGGGTTTTAGCTTCTTTTATCCCTTTTTTTTGTGTGTTGCCTCCGCCATGTCGGCCAACCATGCCGGCATGCGGAGGCACCACAGTGTCCGTTTTACTTTTAAAGAAAATGAACCCCTTGTGATATCAAGGCTGGACTTCTCCAGGAGGCTAGTCCAGAAAATCTTGAAATTCACCCCAGAAGATGTAAACTGTATCTTGACTTTACCTTTTAATAAAGGTTTTGATATAAGCTTTTGTTCCGCTGCCTTGTTGAGAGAATTCTGGATTCGTTTGAAAATGCAAAACCCCAGTTTTCTGCATTTAATGTTGAGAAACTGACTGACAATGCAGCTAAAACTGTAATTGTCAGAATGTTCAATGAAACTGTGAATGCAGCTGACATTTGTTTATGGCTGGGCAGATTTTGCACTGTGAAAGGCCAGGCTACCAAAGTGAGAGATGAGGATGGCATTTGGAATTGCGCTTGGAGGGTCCCCATCCAACAATGGCAGGATCCCCAAGGCTTCCAAGGCCTGAAACATCTGCCATCCATGATAGTTCTGGGAACAACAGGGCTACATTCACTACCAGGGCCAGCCCAAACTCTGCCGCAAGTGTGGTGAGAATGGGCACCTGGCAGAAGCGTGCCAGCAGATTATTTGTGGCAAATGCAGAAATTGGGCATACCTTCATGGAATGCACCAATGGCAGGAAGTGCAATCTTTGTGGAGAAACAAACCACCTCTTCAGAGATTGCCCAAGTCATTTGCCAACAAATTAAAGACCGCAGCAAGAAGAACAAAAACTGAACAAAATGGCGGACAAGGTGAATGTTTGGAGAGCTGTTTGGGCTGGAAAATTCAAATCTCCCGCCAAATCCTGTGATTGGAGGAGAAGGATCAGGGGAGGCGGGAGAAGGGGAGGGGCCTGCAATTGCCCCACCAGTGGTGGACAGGGAGGAAGTGGTGGCAATGCAGGCAGAAGGCGGAGCTAGCCCAGTGGCTGGCTCAGAACAGGAAACTGACCAGTCACAGGGTGATAGTGAGGATGTCCCCCTCCCCAATGCCCAGCCAGGCAAGAGGCTAATTTCAGAATTGTCTTCTGAGTCTCCTGGAGTCTCGGAAAAGAGGGGAAGAGCTGGGACTGACTCAGACAGTTCATCTGTGGAGGGGCCCAGAGTCTTCCCCTCCGATTCACCCAATGAAGTCTCATTCCTAAGCATAGCTCTGCAATCAACCCCTAAGGTCTCTAAGCTCAACGCAACCCTGCGTCAGAGGCCAACTCCCAGAGTCCGAAAGGGAAATGGAGTTCAACCCCGTCCTCTCTCACCTGTGAGAATGAAGGAAGAGCTCCATTCACAAGAAATTCAATAATTGTTGTTTTAAATATTTGAAGTCCCTCCCTTTCTGTCTTTAAGATGTCATACTTTTTCTAAACCATACTCATGGCACTCACCTTCTCAACTATCAATGTGAGAAGCGTCAAGTCGAGAGTTAGAGCCCAGACGGTTTTATCCTTTCTTAACTCTTTTAAGTCAGATGTGTTTTTATTACAGGAATGTGGCCTTCCATTTTTAAAGCACTACAGGGAATGGGAGGAGTTATGGCCACAAACGTCACTATGGAGCGGGTCAAATGAAAACAAGAGTGATGGAGTGGCCATTTTAATAAAAATCCTCTAGTCTTGGTAAAGGGCAGCACTGTGGTGAGAGATGGTCGGGCACTTTTAACACACCTGACTTTTATGGGGAGGGATTTTAAAGTCTTAAATATTTATGGCTTTAATGACAAGAATGACAGGTATGACCTTTTAGAAGACCTGCAGCCCCACATGCTAGGTAGGCTACCTTTAGTCGTAGGGGGGGATTTTAATTGTATTTTAAGCAAGAACGACAGGAGAAGAACAGGGATGATTTTAAAGCAGACAAGACTTCACTTTTATTACAAAGTATATGTAGCGATTTTAAACTTGTGGACTGTTTTAAAACCATGCATCCCAGAGAGGAGGGCTTCACCTGGTTCAGTAGTGACGGCACCCAAGCCTCTCGCATAGACTACATTTTATCACGTGACTGCCCACCAACCGATGCTAGATTAGTACCTGTTTTCTTTTCCGATCACGCAATGCTTTCCTGCACCCTTTCACTCTCTTCCGTGTGACGGCAGGAAGCGGTCTGTGGAAGCTCAATTGCTCCCTGTTAGAAGACAGGGAGCTAGATAGGCAGTACAGGGAGCAATACAAAGAATGGCAGACCCTTCAAGACTTTTACGATACACGCGCACAGTGGTGGGAAATGGTGAAGGGGAAGACTAAGACTTTTTACAGACAGGCAGGTAAGAGGAAAAAAGATAGGGACAACAGACGCATGATGGGACTGCAGAAACGACTTCAGAGGTATTTTAAATTAATCCAACAGGGAATGGATTTTAATGAGGAAATAAAACAAATTAAAACAGAGATGTCGGTTTTAGCAGAAATTAAAAGCAAAGGTGTCATACTAAGAAGCAAGGAGAGGGAAATAGAGGAAGGAGAGAAGTGCACAAGATATTTTTTTAAGAAAATCATAAATAAAGGGGGGGCATGTTAAGACTTAAAAAGAAAACGGGTGCATAGCTAACACAACAGAGGAAATTAAAGAAACTGTCGAAGACTTTTACCGTGAACTGTACACGGAAAAAGCAGTTAATAAGGACACCATGACCGAAGTTTTAAAATCAATTGAACAAGCAAAAAATGACAATGTGCTCTTAACTCAAGATTTTACCATGATTGAACTAAACAACTGTGTAAAAACTTTTAAGAAAGGGAAGTCACCAGGAGAAGACGGGCTTCCCTTGGAATTTTACTTGACATTTTGGGACATTTTAGCACCAGACTTGCTTGTTGTTTTTATGGATTTTGAACAACTGGACCGACTTCCTGACAGTTTTAGAGTAGGGATAGTGACGCATTTACATAAAGACAGAGACAAGACAGACTTGAAAAACTGGAGACCCATCACACTTTTAAATGTCGACTGTAAACTTTTTAGCAAATTATTAGCTTCACGTATGTCCCTGTTTTTAGGAGAGCTGATTCACCCGGATCAAGCCTGTGCCGTCCCGGGGAGGAAGATCACCGACAGCCTCGTACTGATCCGAGACACCATCTGTTATGCGAGAGACAGAAACATTCGGCTAGTAGTCCTGAATTTAGATTTTGAGAAAGCCTTTGATCGGGTCTCGCACCAGTACCTCTTTCAGGTACTGCAAAAAATGGGGTTCCCAAGAAGGTTTATAGCCTGGGTGGGACTGCTGTACCGGGGGATCAACAGCAAATTCATTGTTAACGGGCATCTGACAGCAGCAGTGGATATAAACTGCGGTGTCCGTCAGGGTTGTCCGTTATCTGCCCTCCTTTACGTCCTCTCAATAGAACCGATGGCACAGATCTTGAGAAGGGACCAACGAATCCATGGGGTAAGAGTCCCAGGGAGCGGGGGACTCGAGACAAAATGCATTTTATATATGGACGACATCAACATTTTATGCACTGACCTTTTATCTGTCAACAGGACGCTGGACTTGACTGACTGGTTCGGACAGGCCTCTGGGTCGAAGCTCAACCGAAGCAAGACCCAAGCCCAATTTTATGGACCATGGAAGGCGACTGAGACGACAGGACTCCCCCTGACTGTGACCCGGACCGACCAAAAAATACTTGGGATCAAGTTTGATAGGGAGGGGGAAGGGAAAACAAATTGGGCAGACAAGGTAGGGAAAGTCAGACAGAGACTAGGATACTGGACACTTAGAGGACTGACTTTAGAAGGAAAGGTTTTAATCATTAAAGCAGTGATTTTACCTTTGCTTTTACTAATCAGTTCTGTTTTTATCCCGCCTAGGAGAACGATTTTAGACCTGGAACGAGCCATCTTTTATTTCTTGTGGGGCTCCAAGTGGGAAAGACTGAAACGAAGCGTGATGAAGAAGCCAAAGGAGGAAGGAGGAAAAGGAGTGCCTGACCTGTACTTGTTTTTAGGGAGCAGATACACCGCCCTGCACATTTTATCCGCCACAGCCCCATCCAGTAACCCCAAGACCGCAGCGATGACAAGGTTCTGGATGGGGTCGTACCTCAGGAAAATCAAGATTTTACCCACAGACCTCAGAGTTCCAGTGTCTTTTAACCTGCCACCAGCTTACGCTTTTATCCAGTCATTTTTAAGGCATTTTAACCTTGAGCAGGAGGAGTTGCAGGTTTTAACTACTCACCGCTCTCTCATTTCTGTTGTGCAGGAGCGGGAACCAGTGAGTCCAGTGCGCGGGCTCGCATTGGGCGAGCCCTCAACAGTTTGGCGCAACGTAAACCATCCCGCTCTTCCAAACAGACTCCGGGACCTGTCATGGATGGTGGCTCACGAGATCCTCCCGGTCAGGTCCGTAATGCACTCCCGGGCATGTCGGCGCACGCAACTTGCCCCCGACCAGGTTGTGGCGCGCCTGAGTCGGTGAGGCACCTGCTCTGGGAGTGCAGCGCTGCCGTAGAACAGTGGGCAATGGCCGGCTCCTTGCAATTCCCGTACTTGCCAGCAAGGGAGGTCCTTACACCACAGCTGGTGCTGTACGGGGTGAGCCAAGGAAAACAGATACCAGCACGAACATTTGCCAAACAGTGGCTCACCCTAGCCGCCATCAAAGACGCCATATGGACCTCCAGAAACTTGCTGGTAAGGAAGCACATGCAGATCCCCCCCGAGGCTGTGATCCGGATGGCCGCAGCGACGGTCCGAATGGCCGAGCTGCAGGCGGCGGGCCTAGGACACAGCCTCAAAGAAGAATCGCCTCTGTGCCCATTCGGACGAAGGAGCCGGAGCCACACAGTACAAGTTCAAAGCAGCGGCGGCCTGACCCTCCGGGTGAGGTCGGTGGGAAGGAGCTACAGGGTGAGGGTCTCCTCTGAGCACCTCGACAGGATCCCGAGAGACCAAATCTGTTTGGGGGAGCGGAATGAGTTCCCACTTGGTAGGGACTCACCCCACTCCTGCACAACAGTGGACTTTTTATTCATAACATATGCGCTCCCTGCTGAGGAGTTTTTAACATAGACACTCATTTACATTGAAAACCTTTATACCTTTTAATCTATGACAATGTTATCTGTAATGCATTTTTAAAGCAATTGTTTTGGATGTTTTATGGATTATTATGTATAACGCATCTCTTGAAGGTTGTTTTGGATGTCTTATGGTTTATTTATTGACTTGTATTTTAAAAGGTAACTTTCATGTGACATGTTAAATGACAAAAGTATGAAATGAGTGTCAATAAATTCTTTTCAAAAGAAAAAAAAAAATCTGTTCTTATCAGTTTAATATCTGATATGTCCTCTATCAGGGGACAACATATTAAATGGATTTTTAGCAATGGGAGTTGAAAAGGGGCTTGCTCAGTTCACTCCACGCATCGACCCGGTATTGCAGCATCGCTGGGAACGGTGCACCCATCTTCTGTCTTGTGGAAAAACAATTAACGATGCACGTGGAGCTGCCCGTTGCCCAAACTGTCAATGGACCTGAAGAGACATGGCTGGCAGATTTTACCGTCAGAAGTTGTTTTAAAAACTGAATGATCTGGGTTCCTGGTATCAAAACGTTGTTATAATACTTGACAAGATAAAGCCATACAAAAGTGTAGCAAGATTTGCACTATTGATTGGCAAAAAAACAGTAAGGACAAAATATTGGCCCTGTGACAATGTGGGAATAGGTGAGGCCTTGGATTTGGAAAGCGGCACACCAAGTGAGAATTACCGCGACGGTTGGGACTGGGAAGTAGTAATATACTGGGAACTGCTAAGTAGCAGCTGTTATGTCATTTTAATGAAAAAGAAAGTTGATGTGTTTATGCATAAATAAAAAAGAAAGTTGATGTGTTTATGCATTTATTAAAAAAAAGGTGATGTCATAATGAATTGTGATGATGACATAATGAATAGTGATGATGACATAATGAATGGTGATGATAAATCAAAAAGAAAGTTGATGTGTATATGCAGTAATGTAAAAGAAAGTTGATGTGTATATGCATTAATCAAAAAGAAAGTTGATGTGTATGTGCATTAATATAAAAGAAAGTTGATGTGTATATGCATTAATCTATAAAAAGGGTGATGTCATAATGAATAGTGATGATGACATAATGAATGTGTATATGCATTAATCAAAAAAAATTTGATGTGTATCTGCATTTATTAAAAAGAAAGTTGATGTGTATATATATAAATCAAAAAGAATTTGATGTTTATATTAATATAATAGAAAGTCGATTTGTATGTGCATTAATCTAAAACAAAGTTGATGTCATAATGAACTGTGACGATATAATGAAAAGAAGATGATTTGTATATGAATTAATGAAAAAGAAAGTTGATGTGTATATGCATAAATCTAAAAGAAAATTGATGTCATAATGAATAGTGATGATGACATAATGAATGTGTATATGCATTAATCAAAAAGAAATTTTATGTGTATATGCAGAAATCAAAAGAAAGTTGATGTGTATATGCAGAAATCTAAAAAAAACCTTGATGCGTGTATGCATTAATCTAAAAGAAAGTTGATGTGTATATGCGTACATCTAAAAGAAAGTTGATGTGTATACAGTGGTATGAAAAGTGTTTGCCCCCTTCCTCATTTCCTGTTCCTTTGCATGTTTGTCACACTTAAGTGTTTCGGAACATCAAACCAATTTAAACAATAGTCAAGAACAACACAAGTAAACACAAAATGCAATTTGTAAATGAAGGTGTTTATTATTAAAGGTGAAAAAAAATCCAAACCATCATGGCCCTGTGTGAAAAAGTGATTGCCCCCTAAACCTAATAACTGGTTGGGCCACCCTTAGCAGCAACAACTGCAACCAAGCGTTTGCGATAACGTGCAATGAGGCTTTTCCAGCGTCCTGGAGGAATTTTGGCCCACTCATCTTTGCAGAATTGTCCTAATTCAGTTACATTAGAGGGTTTTCGAGCATGAACGGCCTTTTTAAGGTCATACCACAACATCTCAATAGGATTCAGGTCAGGACTTTGGCTAGGCCACTCCAAAGTCTTCATTTTGTTTTTCTTTAGCCATTCGGTGGTGGACTTGCTGGTGTGTTTAGGATCATTGTCCTGCTGCAGAACCCAAGTTCGTTTCAGCTTGAGTACACGAACAGATGGTCGGACATTCTCCTTCAGGATCTCTTGGTAGACAGCAGAATTCATAGTTCCTTTTATCACGGCAAGTCTTCCAGGTCCTGAAGCAGCAAAACAGCCCCAGACCATCACACTACCACCACCATATTTTACTGTTGGTATAATGTTCTTTTTATGAAATGCAGTGTTCCTTCTACGCCAGATATACTTGGACACACACCTTCCAAAGAGTTCCACTTTTGTCTCATCGGTCCACAGAATGTTGTCCCAAAAGTCTTGGGGATCATCAAGATGTGTTGTGGAGAAATTGAGACGAGCTTTGATGTTCTTTTTGCTCAGCAGTGGTTTTCTCCTTGGAACTCTGCCATGCAGGCCATTTTTGCCCAGTCTTTTCCTGATGGTGGAGGCATGAACGCTGACCTTAACTGAGGCAAGTGAGGCCTGCAGTTCTTTGGACGTTGTTGTGGGGTCTTTTGTGACCTCTTGGATGAGTCGTTGCTGCGCTCTTGGGGTAATTTTGGGCGGCCGGCCACTCCTGGGAAGGTTCACCACTGTTCCATGTCTTCGCCATTTGTGGATAATGGCTCTCACTGTGGTTCGCTGGATTCCCAAAGCTTTGGAAATGGCTTTATAACCCTTTCCAGACTGATAGATCTCAATTACTTTCTTTCTCAATTGTTCCTGAATTTCTTTGGGTCTCGGCATGATGTGTAGCTTTTAAGGATCTTCTGGTGGACCTTACTGTGTCAAGCAGCTCCTATTTAAGTAATGCCTTGATTGTGAACAGGTGTGGCAATAATCAGGCCTGGGTGTGGCTAGAGAAATTGAACTCCGGTGTGGACAACCACAGTCATAACATGTTTTAACAAGGGGGGCAATCACTTTTCACACAGGGCCATGATGGTTTGGATTTTTTTTCACCTTTAATAATAAACACCTTCATTTACAAATTGCATTTTGTGTTTACTTGTGTTGTCCTTGACTATTGTTTAAATTGGTTTGATGTTCCGAAACACTTAAGTGTGACAAACATGCAAAGGAACAGGAAATGAGGAAGGGGGCAAACACTTTTTCACACCACTGTATATATTAATATTATAGAAAGTTGATGTGTATGTGCATTAATCTAAAACGAAGTTGATGTCATAATGAACTGTGACGATGACATAATGAACGGTGATGATATAATGAAAAGAAAGTTGATTTGTATATGCATAAATCAAAAAAGAAATTTGATGTGTATATGTATTAATGAAAATGAAAGTTGAGGTATATATGCATACATCAAAAAGAAAGTTGATGTGTATATGTATTACTCAAAACAAAAGTTGATGTGTATATGCATTAATATCAAAGAAAGTTGATGTCATAATGAATTGTGATGGTGACATAATGAATTGTGATGATCACATAATGAATGGTATTGATATATTGAAAAAGAAAATTGATGTGTATATGAATAAATATAAAAGAAAGTTGATATGTATATGCAGAAATCTAAAATTAAGTTGATGTGTATATGCATTAATAAAAAAGAAAGTTGATGTGTATAAGCATTAATAAAAAAGAAATTAGATGTGTATATGCATTAACATAAAGAAAGTTGATGTGTATATGCATTAATGAAAAAGAAAGTTGATGTGTATGTGCATTAATCTAGCAAAAAAGTTGATGTCATAATAAATAGTGATGATGACATAATGAATGGTGATGATAAATCAAAAAGAAAGTTGATGTGTATTACATTAATATAAAATAAAGTTGATGTGTATATGCATTATTCTAAAAGAAAGTTGATGTGTTTGTGCATTAATCAAAAAGAAATTTGATGTGTATATGCATTAATATCAAAGATAGTTGATGTATATATGCATTAATCTCAAAGAAAGTTGATGTGTATATGCATTAATCAAAAAGAAATTTGATGTGTACATGCATTAATATCAAAGAATGTTGATGTGTATGTGGATTAATATCAATGAAAGTTGATGTGTATGTGCAATAATAAAAAAGAAAGTTGATGTGTATGTGCATTAATCTAAAAGAAAGTTGATGTCATAATGAATAGTGATGATGACATAATGAATGTGTATATGCATAAATCAAAAAGAAAGTTGATGTCATAATGAATAGTGATGATGACATAATGAATGTGTATATGCATAAATCAAAAAGAAAGTTGATGTCATAATGAATAGTGATGATGACATAATGAATGGTGATGATAAATCTAAAAGAAAGTTGATGTGTATATGCATTAATAAAAAGAAAGTTGATGTGTATATGCATTAATCTAAAAGAAAGTTGATGTCATAATGAATAGTGATGATGATATAATGAATGTGTAGATGCATCAATCACAAAGAAATTTGATGTGTATATGCATTTATCAAAACGAAAGTTGATGTGTATATTATTAATTAAAAGAATGTTGATCTGTATATGCATTAATATCAATGAAATTGATGTGTATGTGCAATAATAAAAAAGAAAGTTGATGTGAATATGCATTTATCAAAAAGAAAGTTGATGTCATAATGAATTGTGATGATGATAAATGAATAGTGATGACGACATAATGAATGGTGATGATAAATCAAAAAGAAAGTTGATGTGTATATGCATTAATATAAAGAAAGTTGATGTGTATACGCATTAATATAAAAGAAAGTTGATGTGAATATGCATTTATCAAAAAAAGTTGATGTCATAATGAATTGTGATGATGATATAATGAATAGTGATGACGACATAATGAATGGTGATGATAAATCAAAAGAAAGTTGATGTGTATATGCATTAATATAAAGAAAGTTGATGTGTATATGCTGTTGTGAAATGTTTAGTTTAAAACGGAAAAGGAAATGTTAAATAGTTTATAGCTGATACTTGAAAAGGTACACAACTTTATTTGTTTTATACTGAAGAACGTCACAGAAAATGCATTTATTTTGAAGTAGCCTTCACGGAAGTTGTGTGTGTATTCTTGCTAGTTTTTGCAGATGAACGTGAGATGCTAGACGTAATCCGTGTCCGCCAGGCCTAAACTGTTCTTTTCTTGTATAAACTGCAGCATAGAGAACAATAAATGTTCTTAGTAAAAGACAAGCGTTTTCGGTCGTCATTCGAAGCCATTCCACTACATTCTGTTAGACGTGCTAATCAAGTTCAGGCTCCACCAGATAGCCTTTACTGCAGACATTACTAAGGCATTCTTGCAGATAGCTCTAACAGAAAGGGACAAAGATGCTGTGAGGTTTTTGTGGCTGCATGGACCTCCAACCAGTGACTGTAAAAATGAGCTGCGCATCATGAGGATGAATAGAGTGGTATTTGGTGTGTCACCCAGCCCATTCCTGCTAGCGGCAACCATAAGACAACATATCAAGCAATATGAAACTGAGCAACCTACAGCTGTGAAGGCACTTAATGAGTATCTCTATGTAGATGATTTCATCTCCAGCTCAGACAGTGTGGAAAAGGCCTTTTCAGTCACCACAACAGCAAAGGAGATTCTGTCCCATGCCAGCATGAATTTGTGCAAATGGGTAACAAACTCACCAGAACTGAGGGCTAAGTGGACAGAAAGTGGACTAGAGCCCACACCAGAAACCGGCACTTGTGGAAATGTACTGAAGGTGTTAGGATTAGTCTGGAGATCTGAAAATTATAACTTTGTGTTTGATCTGAAAGGACTGCTGGACATCTTAAAGGGAAAGGAAACACAAAGAGAAGTGTATTAAAGACATCAGCTCGCATCTTTGACCCCATCGGGTTTCTCACCCCATTTACCATACGGGTAAAATGCCTTTTTCAAGGACTATGGGAAAGGGGAATTGATTGGGATGAACAGTTGCCCCCAGACCTGGCTGAAAAATGGGATCAGTGGTGTGCAGAGCTGCCGTAGCTCCACTTGGTTACAATTCCAAGATGGTACCAAGTTAAAATACAGCCAAACTCACCGACATCCAAGTTGCATGTCTACTGTGATGTCAGCGAAAAGGCATACAGTGCAGTTGCCTATCTGCAAGGAGAGAACGAGGAAGGACAAGTTATCACCAGTTTTGTGGAATCAAAGTCAAAGGTGGCCCCACTAAAGAAAATGACCTTGCCACGCTTGGAGCTCATGGGTGCCCTGATTGGAGCAAGATTAGGGAACAACCTTCTCAAGCCATTGAACATGGAAAGAAATCAGCTTAATATGTGGACTGATTCCATGATTGTATTTCATTGGATACGTAGCACAGCACATAGGTGGAAGCCATTTGTGGCAAACAGAGTGACTGAAATTCAAGGTCTCAGTAATCCAGAACTTTGGTCCCACTGTAGTGGCAAAACTAATCCTGCTGACTTACCCATGAGAGGCCAGAGTGTTGAGAATCTCATCCAAGAGCAGCTGTGGTGGAAGGGACCCACTTCCCTGTCATCGGCTGATGAAGCAAAGAACATTGATGAGGAAGGTGGCTTAGATGAAGTTAACACTGAGCTTAGGTCTAAGTTTCAGGTTGTAGTGCAGCTTACCAGCACTGAAGAAGCAGAGCCACTATTAGACCTAGAGAAGTACAGCAGGTTAAAAACAGTGTCTAGAATAACTGCATGGGTGAAAAGGTTTTAAGCTAATGCACGTTCTGGTCAAAGGATTCAGGGTGAACTCACTTCTGAGGAGCTTACTGCAGCAGAAGTGTATTGGGTGAAGGTGACACAAGGGCATAGTTTTAGCCAGGAAATCTGTCAACTTAAAGAGGGACAAAACCTGAGAAGAGATTCAAAAATCAAAGACCTGAAACCTTTTTTGGATGAAAATGGTCTCATTTGTGTGGGAGGCAGGTTGCAGCATTCTAATATTAGTTACAGGGAACAACACCCATGGGTACTGCCTACAAAGCACAGATACTCTGAGTTAACAGTTCAGTCCTGTCATGAGAGAGTGATGCATTCTGGTGTCAGAGATACTCTAGTGAAAATGAGGGAGAGATTCTGGGTTTTAAGGGGTAGACAGCTAGTCAAGCGGGTGGTGTTACATTGTAACATGTAACACCACCTAACTAAAACTAAAAGTGAGACCAGCCCAGCAAGTTACAGCTCCGTTACCCAGAGATAGAGTCACAGAGTCCCCACCATTTGAAGTTACTGGGGTAGATTTTGCAGGACCCTTGTATGTCAGATCAAGTGGTCAGCCTAAGAAGGCATACATCACACTTTTCACTTGTGCTGTGACTAGAGCAGTACATCTAGAGTTAGTTTCAGATCAGACTACTGAAAGTTTTCTTTTAGCTTTAAAGAGATTTATTGCAAGACGAGGACTATGTCAAGTTATTTACACAGACAATGCTAAGACATTCAAGAGAGCAGAACAAGACCTAAAACAACTATGGAGGTCATTTAAGGAATCAGAGCTTACAGAGTTGTTTACTGAGAAAGGGATCACCTGGAAGTATATTGCCGAGCGAGCTGCTTGGTGGGGCGGCTTCTGGGAGAGGCTTGTAAGATCTGTAAACACATGTCTAAAGAGGGTCCTGGGGAGGGCTTCACTAAACTTTGACGAGCTGACAACCATGCTTGCAGAGGTGGAGGCTGTGCTGAATTCCATGCCTCTTTCTTATGTGGACAGTGATGCATCAGAACCCCAGCCACTCACACCTTCTCATTTTCTAGTTGGGAAAGGCTGACTTCCTTACCACCAAAGACTATGCTTCCTCCATCTCAAGCAATCAATGTGAGTCGAGAAGACATGTGTAAGAGATGGAGATACCGACAGAGACTAATAACCAGCTTTTGGAACAGCTGGAGAAAGGACTACTTGCTGAAATTGAAATCAGCTCACAAGTGTGACATACCCACACCCACTTTGCTAAAGGTGGGAGACGTCATATTGATCGAAGAGGATAATGCCCCCAGGCAGACCTGGAAAATGGGCAGGATAACAGAGCTATTTTCAGGAAGAGATGGACTTGTTCGATCCTGCACTGTTCGTACTACTACAGGAAGTTTGTTAAAGAGACCTGTTCTGTTGATTTACCCTTTAGAGATTAATTAGGTGATAGGCTGAATAGTAATGAACAACAGTTCATTGTTGTGAAATGTTTGTTTAAAGCAAAGGAATGTGTGGTGTTTAGTTTAAAACGGAAAAGGAAATGTTAAATTATAGTTAATAGCTGATACTTGAAAAGGTACACAACTTTATTTGTTTTATACTGAAGACTGTCACAGGAAATGCTTTTATTTTGAAGTAGCCTTCACGGAAGTTGTGTGTCAATTCTTGCTAGTATTTGCAGATGAACGTGAGCTGCTAGATGTGATCCGTGTCCGCCAGGCCTAAACTGTTCTTTTCTTGTGCAAACTGCAGCATAGAGAACAATAAATGTTATTAGTAAAAGACAAGCGTTTTCGGTCGTCATTCGAAGCCATTCCACTACAACATATACAGTTCTGGAGACGTAACAAAAAAGTAACCTTGACCTTTGACCTCCAAAATCAAAATCAGTTCATCCGTGACTCCAAGTGGTTGTGTATGCCAAATTTAACATTGAACATTTAAACCTCCAAAATCTCATCAATTGATCTGCAAGTTCATGTAAAAAAGTTTGCCCAATTTAAAGAAAGTCCCTCCCTGGGGTCCTGTGTTATCACATTCACAAGAATGTGAAGTGCGTACGTATGTAGAGATGGACAGACGACCCAAAAGCATAATACTAGGATACTAGTAATAGTAATACTAGGAACTAGGAACAACTGGTGCTGAGACATAACAAGAGACAAAAAAAGAGGTGGGGGAGACAGAGATAAGCCCTGACAGAGTAGAGAACTACAGACAAAAGACGTGAAATAGTGCCAAGTGTGACCAGAAGAATTGGAAAAAAACTAGAACTATGAAGGACAAACCTTTCTTAAGCAACATGTCACCCAAAAGCTTTCCCCCTCGGAAACACCAAGGCTAACACAAGTGGCCAATAGTTTACTTCAACATTTTTCCCGGGTAGGGGTCCCCACAGAAATCTTAACCAATCAGAAAACTAAATGAACATTGAAGGAGGTATACTCCCTGTTAGGGATCCGGGCATTACCCTACATAGTTTGTGGCTTCATGAACAATATTGTATAATCTCATAGGTACTGGAAGCCACACGTTTCCAACAATGCATCTCTCAATGCCCAGATGTGTGACAAGATTTACATTGAGCGTTGTATTGTCCAGCAGAAAGGCAACAGATGTGTTACTTTTTGACTAGATTTGTACCATAGCAGTGCAAGCATTTTGCCAAGGCTCAATTTCCAGCCACCGCCATGTTTTGAAACCATATACAACATAAATATTACACATTTCACCCAGGTTTCTTCTCTTATTTGATGATTTCAGAAAAAGTAAAAAAAACTCCGGAAATGATCAGGGGATGTAGCTCAGTGGTAGAGCGCATGCTTCGCATGTATGAGGCCCCGGGTTCAATCCCCGGCATCTCCAACAAGTGTTATTGTTTGGTCTGAAGAAGAGTTACAAAAGCTCTTATTCTGAAAGAGAAAAGTATTAAAAGGCAATTTCCTTGTGTTCATGGTAACTAATGCAAAAATCAGTCTAAATGACCACATGTTTTGCAAGATTTGCAGTGAACAGTCCATTGCCCAGTGATGGTGGTATAGTTGTCAGCATAGCTACCTTCCAAGCAGTTGATCGGTGTTGGATTCCCAGCCATTGCAGTAGCTTTCTTTTAGTGATTAACTATGATTTATACAATAGCAGTGCAAGCATTTTGCCATGGTTTGATTTCTAGCCACCACCAGGTTTTAGAATAGAATAGAATGCCTTTATTGTCATTATACACAAGTACACGGTACTTGTGCAACGAGATTAAAGCAATCCCTTTGCAGCGTTGACACAAAAAAATATGAATATAACAGTATAAAATATCAAAAATATAAAGTCAAAGATATAAAGTGTAGTGACTGTCGAGTATACATATAAATCAGCTTGAATAAACATAGATAAGTGTTAACACTCAATAAATAATATTGCACAGTGATGGAATGAAATGATTAAGTACTAATATTAAGTAAATAAGTATTGCACAGTAATGGAAAGGTTAATGTATTAAATATTGCATTGTATGAAATGAAATTGCACAGATTCCAGTGTCCTATGAGGTATTATATAACAGTAACAGTATAACAATAATATTGCACAGTCGGACGGAATGAAGAAGACAGTCGGGGGGGGGGTTGTGGAGTGGAGTCAGTGCATATGTGAGTTCAGGGGTGAGTTCAGGGTCGTTATGGCCTTCGGGAAGAAACTGTTCTTGAGTCTGTTGGTCCGTGCTCTGATGCACCTGTAGCGCCTTCCTGAGGGCAACAGGTCAAACAGATCAGAGCCGGGGTGGGAGCTGTCCTTTATGATGTTCTCTGCTCTGCTGAGGCAGCGGGAGGTGTAGATGTCCGTCAGGGAGGGGAGAGGGCAGCCGGTGATCTTCTGTGCTGACCTTACAACCCTCTGCAGCCTCTCCCTGTCTGCCACGGTGCAGCTGCCGTACCATACTGTGATACAGTAGGTCAGCAGGCTCTCGATGGATGAGTGGTAGAAGGTCAGCAGCAAGTTGGAGTCCAGGTCGTACTTCCTGAGGACCCTCAGGAAGTGTAGTCGCTGCTGGGCCTTCTTGATGACCGCTGTGATGTTGGCTGACCAGGAGATGTCAGCTGAGATGAGGACACCAAGAAACCGGAAGGTGTGGACCCTCTCCACACACTCGCCGTTGATGTACAGGGGGGCTAGGTCGGTGCTCTTCTTCCTGAAGTCAACGATGATCTCCTTGGTTTTCTTGGTGTTCAGAGACAGGTTGTTCTCCGAACACCAAGCTGCCAAGTTCAGGACTTCCTCTCTGTAGGCTGCCTCGTCTCCCTTTGAGATGAGTCCGACCACTGTGGTGTCGTCAGCAAACTTGACGATGAGGTTGTTGTTGTGGGTCGGACTGCAGTCGTGGGTGTAGAGGCAGTACAGTTTGAAGCCATATACAATATTAACGTTACATATTCCACCCAGGTTTCTTCTCTTATTCAGTGATCTCACAAAAAAGTCCAAAAAATCTGAAAATCATTAGGGGCTGGAGCTCAGTGATAGAGCACATTTTGAGTCTCAAACAATCCAGATGTGTTACAAGATTTTCAGTGTATATTGTGCTGTCAAGCGATGGTGGTATAGCGGTGAGCATAGCTGCCTTCCAAGCAGTTGACCTGGGTTCGATTCCCAGCCATTCTTGTGTGGTTGCTTGCTTTATTTGTGAAGATTAGCCAGAAAGGTTACTCGCCCAACACAATTTGGTAAAATATTACATCTCTGTTATGGTCCAACTAAGGGAGCATATCAATCAATTAAGCTGCCTCCATGAGTATCCACAGACACAGGCAGCGCACTACGATTTGAAAATTGCCCGTGTCTGGTAACTGCTTTCAACCAATTAAAAAGTTTATGAACATTTGTGCAAACAGGTATACTTCTAGGCTTTTCAGGTTGTTGTGGCCGAGTGGTTAAGGCGATGGACTAGAAATCCATTGGGGTCTCCCCGCGCAGGTTCGAATCCTGCCGACAACGAGAGGCATTCTTTAAGAGTGGTAGCAAACCAATGACACATCATAGTATACCAATTCACTGATGTGCATTCATTAACAATGATGTGTTATCTGTAAGCCACCAGTGTCCACCAATGTATCTCTTAGCATTTATTTTCAGTCTGTGTTACAAGATTTGCATTGAGCGTTGTATTGTCCAGCAGAAAGAGAACAGGTGTGTTACTTTTCGACTATGATTCATACCATAGCAGTGCAGGGTCCAGGTTTGATTTCCAGCCACTGCCGTTGCATTTACAGGTTTTGAAGCCATATACAACAATAACATTACCCCGGTTTCTTCTTTTATTCAGTGATATTTCAATTTCCTTGCGGGAGTCATCCCAAAAGGATTAATAAAGATAAGTGTATGTCTATCTCAGAAAAAAGTCAAAAAATCTGAAAATCTTCAGGGGATGTAGCTCAGTGGTAGAGCTCATGCTTTACATGTATGAGGACCTGGCATCTCCAGCAGGTATTATGGTAGAGTCTTTAAAAGAGCTGCAACAGATATTACCTCCTGTGGTAATCTGACTGGTAGGGTTATAGAACGTAGTGGTAGACTAAGACCTCCTGTGACACAAACCAAGTAGTATGCTCTCTCTTTTATACCTCAGACTATCAGACAGCACAACAAGCACTTTAACAGTACATGTTTTACAGTTTCTATTTTACTGTATTACATGCTTGTACTGTTATGTTTTTGTTTATTGTATTATACTCCAGTTTTTATGGGTGTTACGGCAGGTGTGAGCATTGTAGAGATTTCACTTCAGACACTTGCAGCAACAGATGCTTTGTTAAACATCAACAGACTGGAAATAGCCTTACTGATGATACAAAGCATAGGAATTAGCAGAGGATTGTTTCGATCCATCGACCTCTGGGTTATGGGCCCAGCACGCTTCCGCTGCGCCACTCTGCTCTGCAACTTCTCACCAGGCCTTGGAGAATCTGTGATTCACATTTTGACGGAAGGTGGCAACCAAGGTTACAACAGCTTACGGGTTGTAAAGTTAAACATTTGGTAGACCTTGCAACTATCTTTTATGTGAGCTACATTGATTATTCACATGTAAGACTTGTGATTGGCTGGCGTTTTAAAAATGTCATTGTGAGTACAAATATAAACATAAGTAAGTAGTCTACCAAGTTTCCTCTTATCATTTTAGTTTGGACACCCAGTGAGGCTTACCACGATGGTTTGGACTGGGTCCACTAGGGTTTTCAGCTGCTCTCGAGCAGACGGCTGTTTTCACTCTGGTTTCTCTTCATAACACACAAGTCTTTCGCCTTTAACTAAAGACTTCCTTGGAGGGGAACGTCGATGAGTTGAAACTATTTTTGGTGGGCTTTGCTGTTTGGCCGAGCCTTTTGTACTTGTTTTTGCTTACCTTTGCTTTTACTCATCAGCTCTGTTTTAATCCCACCCAGAAAAGAGATTTGTGGAGGTCCAAGTGGGAACGAGTGCAAAGAAGAGTGATGAAGAAGCCAAAGGAGAAAGGAGGGAAAGGAGAGCCGGACCTGTTATTGTTTTTAGGGAGCAGATTTACAGCTATACACATAACAGCAGCCACGACCCCATCCAGAAATCCTAAGACTGCAGCTATGGCACGGTTCTGGATGGGATCATACCTCAGAAGAGTGAAGACATTACCCTCTGATCTTAAAGTACCTGTTAGGGATGAGCGAGTACAGCATTATCTGTATCTGTATCTGTATCTGTACTCGGACTGGGCGGGGCCTAACCCGGGAGTGGACAGGATTTAACCCGGAAGTGGGTCGGGTTGTCTTGAAATGGGCGGGGCTTTAACCGGTATGTTATTTTAAGCATGCAATTGATATGGGTTGATCAGAAGCGGGGGGGGACTGTGTTCTACGGATTAAATAGATTTAATAAATTCGAAAATTAAAAAAAGAAACTCTTGACAGTCAGAGACGCAACAAATGAAAAAGGAGAGCCATTGCTCATTGTTCCTCTTATTTATTCCCATTTTTTTCTGTTGCGTGCAGTTGAAGCAGGACATGAAAGATTGCCAGCATGCTCTAATACAACTTTTAATTGTTCCTAATCTGGATTAATTTAACGTTAAACTAGATTTTAAATTTCAGATTAGGAAAGTAACAGCTCCTGCCTTCAGGGCTCGTCCGGAAGCTGAACCCTGGACCTCTCACACCCGAAGCGAGAATCATACCCCTAGACCAACGAGCCTCATAAACACGTCATATTAGAAATTTTCTATCAAGTAAATGTGATCAGTCAGTGACTCGAAAGGCAATTGTTAAGTAGTTTGTTTGGCATGTAGTGTTTTTATGGCTCCACTACCAGATTGAGCATTCTGATTATATTGGACAAAAGACTATTTTTGAAGCAAAACATTTTACCAACATTTGAACTTGAATTTTGGTATAAAGGAAATACAGCTTGGATTTGTTACTGACTTGAAAGGCTATGGTCAGGTAGATTGGCATGGGGTCTTTTCATGGCTCCACTGCCCGATCAGCTTTTCGATCTCATTTGACAACAGGAAACAATTGATACAAAATTTTTACCAAAACACAGACTTGATTTTTTCAGTAAAAAGTGAAAGTAAAATCGGGGGAAGGGGGAATTTTCAAGCCCCACCTGCCCACATCACCCCAACAAAATGCTAATGAAATACGCAACAAGCTTAAAATGCTTCACCCTGTTTAGTTCTGACTCTGGGGACAGAAAGTAGACCTGTCCCAGATGACCTGAGAGGTCTGGGGGGAGGGGGGTCATAGTGTAGTAGCAGATCAGAAATGTATTTTGGTCCTAAACCGTTTAGTCATTTATAAACTAGCAAAAGTACTTTGAAATCAATACTTTGAGGCACAGGAAGCCCGTGTAAAGACTTCAGAACTGGAGTGATGTGATCCACTCTCTTGGTCTTAGTGAGGACCCGAGCAGCAGTGTTCTGAATCAGCTGATTTTTAGGGAGACCTGTAAAGACCCCGTTACAGTAGTCAAGTCTGCTGAAGATGAAAGCAAGGACAAGTTTTTCCAAATCCTGTTGACACATAAGTCCTTTAACCCTTGATATTTTCTTAAGGTGATAATAGGCTGACTTTGTAATTGTCTTAATGTGGCTGTTAAAATTCAGGTCTGAGTCCATGACTATACCAAGGTTTCTGTCTGTCTGTTGTTTTTAACATTGTTGTTTGAAGCTGAGCGCAGACTTTTAATCGTTCCTCTTTTGCTCCAAAAACAAACACCTCAGTTTTTCCTTTATTTAATTTCAGAAAGTTCTGGCGCATCCAGCCGTTAATTTGTTCGATGCACTTAGTCAGTTTATGTATTGGACTATAGTCCCCTGGCGATAAGGTTATGTAAATTTGTTTGTCGTCCACATAACTATGGTAACTTACTTTGTTGTTTTCCATAATCTTAGCGAGTGGAAGCATGTTAAGAACCAGTATTAATGCAAAGAAAGGACTGGAGCATTTATTGGAGAGAATAAGTAGGCTGACACTGAAGTATTGAGACAACAGTGACTGAAAATCTAATTCAATCTACATATCGGTCTTCTTAAAGATCTAAATAGATTTTCTCACCTCAGAGTCATCTGGAGCACGTAACGATTAGCTTCTGTCCCTCTGAATCCTGAGTGACAATCACTCTGCAGTGAATGAGATGCAGTTCCCCCCCCCCAGTCTAACCAAGACTATACTATCAGGGATCGTTTCTAAAGTTTCTGACTTGAGGAATGTGTTTCTAAAGTGTTTGGTCTCGCTGACCACGATGATGAGTCGTGATATTCCTTTCTGAGCGTGAAGCTGACAGAGAGTAATGATTCACTTCATATGCTCTCTGTCATTGATGATCGTTCTTCGCTTCTTTATGGAGCATTGAGGAAGGGAATATGATCAGAGTGGTAGTAGCAGATATGTAGAAAACAACATGTGTGAAGGTAACCAAATATGCTAAGTTAGTCAGTCTTGAAGTATGTTTAGTCCATGGTGGACAAGGTTCCTTGAAAGGGTTAACACCTACCTTCTTGACTTTAATGTCTTATGTCCAGTGTAAAAATGTAAACTGAGTTAAACCATGATTCAATTTTATTTCTACCTTTGCTTTTCCTACTTTGACATGTAAAAAAATGTGCATTGTTTGAAAGCCCATCTCTACACATCCATGTTCCACTCCCACAGGTGTTTCTACTTGACTAATCAGACTGTATGGCCTTTACAGGCTCAGCTTGATTGACATGTATTAAAGGGGTGGAACGGTACACTGAAGTCCCGGTGGACGGGATGGCGTGTTGTAACGAGGTTTGAGTACATACAGCAAATACTTGAAGCCAGGTTTCTCTACGAGTGGATATGGGGCGTTGAAGGTGATGTGGAAATCCTGATTGATTCAGTGATTTTTTGGCCCTATTTGTATTTTGATCTAAAGGCTGGATAACCACTGTAGGGAGGAGACGTTGGACAGTTTTTTTTGTCTCGTTCCAGTGATTGTCATGTCTGGGTGAAGGCGTTGGATATGCGTTAGCATGTTGGATGTATTTCCACTCACGTACCAACAACGCCGACCCACAGTCCTTGTTTTATCCACCACTTTCTCACCTGTACTACTGGAACTGACTGTGAAACCAAAGTTTCCCCGTGGGTTGCCACCACTCGCCGTAGGAGAGGCTGCTCTTCCTCAGTGCTGCTGGCTCTGACTCATATGAAGGGAAATATGGGGCAAAAGGTGAGAGCTTGCAGAACAAAAAAATCTGAACTAAATGTTTAAATTTGCACTTGTAAAAATAAGATTTTAATTTGATGTCACACAATGAAAAAACACACGAGAGCTTGGAAAAAAAATCTGATTTTTTTTAATTTGCACTAGTAGGAAATATTCACACACCGGTATTCTGAATGTAAAGTCACAGAAAAAATATTCACAAATGTGTAGATTGATATTTCCATGAACAGAATGACAGCTGCAAGCGTGCAGTGCAACATTTACTTGTGTACTTTTTTTTACTCCGGTTCATTTTCCATCACAACCATAACTCAGTGATGACATCTTCTCAAACTAATTTGTACCTTTGGACTGAGTCTGTGGAGCTCTGAGCCAACAGGACGGGGGGGAAATCAGGGTTCTATCACCAGATGAGAGACACCTCTGTCTGTCTTATTCATGTAGAAGCTACCGTTAGCTAACTAGCCAACGGCCGGGCCAACTCACAATCGGACTGAAATTTGTTCTGGAAAAAATGCTATTAAACAGTAAAAAAAACTAAAAATAACACTGCAATATATTTCTTGTCCTGCCTATGCACCACCTGTCTGCACTTTGTATATCACATTGCATTTTTCTGGTTAGACACAAACTGCATTTCCTTGTCTTTGTACTTGTACTCTGCACAATGACAATAAAGTTGAATCTAATCTAATAAAAAAAAAAGATGGATGTCTTTGCACAAGAGCAGTACACACAAGTATGCGCCGTTTGGGACGTCATTTTCTCTAACTCCAGTAACTGTGTGCTCAGCAACTTCCTATTATTTAACCCTCTGAGACCAAAGGTCATTTTCATAGCTCATTGTCCGTCAGCTTCTATTTTCTATAAAAGCTTGTAAAACATCAACCCGGGTTTCTACAGTCAAGATATCAACATCATTCTTTTCAGAACAAACTGCGTTATTAGAATATTTGTGCTGCACTGAGGTCACTTGAATGTTAAAAACGGTTGTAGGACCTTAAAGGGAACATGAATCTTCCAGATATGTATTGATATCACACACAGAGCAGTACGAGCTGAGCCAGTCTCCTCTAAAACACTTCTCATATGTCCTGGGAGTCACACTGGGAAGAAATAAACATTAGAACTTATACAACTATGCATTTATTTTTAGCTTAATTTACCCAACAGAACAGCTTCGGAGTCATTGGAATGAGTTGAATCGTGGTCGTCTCGCTCCCCCCTAGCGCCTGTGAGCTGAAACCCCCTTGCAACTTTCAGTCAGCGAGTCTGTTGGACAGGGGCATCCTCCAGATGTTCCCAATTTACCTGTACTACCCGTTAGGGCTTACCAGGTCTGTCCAGAGTCCTCCCCCACACCCTGACCTAACTCACCACCAGATGGTGATCAGTTGACCGCTCCGCCCCTCTCTTCACCTGAGTGTCCAAAACATACGGCCTCAGATCACAACAATTATAAAAATCAATCATTGCTCTAGGGTGCTCTGGTACCACCTTCACTTATGAGCACCCTGTGTTTGAACATGGTGTTTGTTATGGACAATCCATGACTAGCACAGAAGTCTAACAACAGACAACCACTCTGGTTCAGATCAGGGAGGCCGTTCCTCCCAATCACGCCTCTCCAAGTATCTCCATCAATGCCCACGTGTGCGTTGAAGTCCCCCAGCAGAACTATGGAGTTCTGGAGCCCCATACAGGACTCCATTTAAGGTCTCCAAGAAGGCCAAATACCCCAAACTCTTGTTTGGTGCATATGCACAAACGTGGAAAAAATAATGTTCCTTAATAAAAATCGATGAGTGGTCCCTGTCCCACATAGCCATAGTTACACAAGCACATCCTCTGTTTCCCCAAGCACTCTTTACCTAATACCCAATATTACAATACACAAATCCATCAATCTTTATTTTAAAAAGAATGCTTTCCCATTGTTAGTACACGTGAGTGTCACTAGTCTAAAGCCTCCTGTCCACTATCTTGTCGGGATCATCTGGATGCAGCCTTGGCCCTTCACCAGGCGAGGTCCCTGTTACTGAAGCTTCCAGTAATGAACCCATTTTCAAACCAATTCCTCTAAGTGGTTCAGTGCCTCACCAAAGCTTCATTTGCCCTTCACTATCAGCACCTAGTTTCTTGACTTTGTAATGCCTTATGTCTACTGTAAAAATCTAAATTGAGTTGAGCTATAATTCATTTTTATTTATACCTTTGCTTTTCCTACTGTGACATTTCAAAATGTCAAAAGGTGCATTGTTTGAAAGCCCATCTCTACACATCCATGTTCCACTCCCACAGGTGGTTCAAACGTGCTAGTTGTCCCTTAAATTCACAGTTTATTTTTGTAATTTATTGGTGTTTTTCTGTATTTAAAAAAAAAAAAACAGAAAAATTCTGTAAAGTTAACATGAAAATGTATGTAAAAGTACAGATCTGCTTTAGAGTGTATCAAGTCCTGACCATTCCCTGACCGGGAATCGAACCCGGGCCGCGGCGGTGAGAGCGCCGAATCCTAGCCACTAGACCATCAGGGAGTCATATATTCCAAATTTATCTTTGTAGATGTGAGTTTCCTTTTCACTTACTGGAATAACTCATTGTTTTAGGCAAGGAATGGCTCCTGGCTAGAGCTTCAGAAGGAAGGACATGACAGATTACACATCTGTCACATAGTCAGTTTGTATTCTTAAATACCAAGTCTCTTGCTGTTCCTTGACTAGTTGCCCCCCCCTGCTTTGCATCGCTCCAGGTAAGTAGAAAGCAATCTGTTATGCACCTTTGCATTGCACTAAAATGTTAAAATTTGGACCTGAATCTAAATAACATTACTTACTTGACATTCACAGACATTGTTTTATTTGGAAAAAAATGTTGGTTAGGGGTTTAGTTACTGTTTGAAAAATGAAAAGAATTGTTATTGAAATGGAGGCAGATTAAGTATTTATGATCAATGATGTCAACAGGATACATCGGCTGTCGGGGGTTTGATTTAAAGGGAATGGAACTCTTTAAAAGTGTTGGGGTTCAGCGTTAAACTAATGAGGAAGAATTTGACTAATCTAAATCAACCAAAAAAAAGTCTAGGAACTTAGTCTTTCAAATGTTACACCTGTATCTGTCAAGTCCTGACCGGGAACTGAACCCAGGCCACGGCAGTGAGAGCTCCAAATCCTAGCCACTAGACCATCAGGGAGTCACATCCGTCAAATTTTATTTTTGTAGATGTGATTTTTCTTTGTGTGTAATTTAGCATCTTTCTCATCTTTTCTCTCATTTCCTCCCTCTTCCCCTTTTTCCTCTTCTCCCCCCCCCCTTACAGACTATTGTTCCCCAGCTTTGACGCAATGGATAATGTGTCTGATTACAAATCAGAAGATTCTAGGTCTGATTCCTGGCTAGCTCGTAGTGCTCTTTAGCGACTAAATCTCTTGTTTGTCATTTCCAACTTCACCCCCCAGGACAAACTCTACAAATAAAATGTACATCTACAAAGTGCCAAATGATGAGTAATTATCTTTTCAACATGTGTGTAGTCATCTAAGCCTCTTGGTGTCAGTCAACTACAGCAATAATCAAGCTTTTGTTGTTGGTTTTCTGTTTTTGCTCGCTAATCATTTTTCCTTGAAAATAAAAATTGTCCCTGAAGGACAGAATCAGCAGTGCTAGATAAACCATCCATGACATTTTCATTTGTTAGTCAACAATCAGAGAAAGCGGGAAAATATCAGTAGAGTTGATATTCAGAGTTCCCACTATGCTTTCGCAATAACAAGTCCCTACTGCTACCAAGTGGCTGTGATCGTATAGTGGTTAGTACTCTGCGTTGTGGCTGCAGCAACCCCTGTTCGAATCTGGGTCACGGCAGCTTTGTAAAGCTAGTCCTCTGTTATGTCTCCAAATTGTTCCATCCTCTGCTTCATTTTACATTGTTGGCGCAGTTGGCTGTTAACTGAAAGGGTGATGGTTCAAGTCCACCCAGGGATGTTTGTTGCTTAAATACCCAGGAGTGAGCCGACTCTGGTGTTTATCATTCTGCAGAAGACCAAAGAGCAGCCCAAAGATAACTTATGCCTTATGTCTATCAGAAGGTACAGTTCTGCAAACAATGTACATATTAATCTTTGCTGTCATTGGTATGCAGGTCACTTGATGTAATACAAGCAAATACATAAGGCCCCACCCAACAGTTCTGTGATACGTGATACGATTGATGTGCCAAATGTTAAGCTTAGGCATTACTCGTTAGTATAATGGACAGTATCTCCGCCTGTCAGGCGGAAGACCGGTTTTCAATTTCCCAACGGGGAGAATTTTCTACCAGCTGCTAACCAAAAGAAGCAGGAATCAATAGTAGGAGAGAGGAGGGGGGCGAGAAGGGAAGAAGTTGCGTAAGTAATATGCATTAATGGGATGACCTTGCATACAGATGGAGAGAAGTAGGAGGAGAGAGGTGCTTAGTGCATCATGGGAAGTCCCCTGGCAGTCTAGGCCTATAGCAGCACAACTAAGGGATGGTTCAGGACTCACCCGAGCCTGCCCTAACTATAAGCTGTATCAAAGAGGAAAGTCTTAAACCTACTCTTACATGTGGAGATGGTGTCTGCCACCTGAACCCAAACTGGAACCTGGTTCCACAGGAGAGGAGCTTGATAGCTGAACGCTCCGGCTCTCATTCTACTTTTGGAGACTCTAGGAACCACAGGTGGGGTAGTAAGGTATTACTATTATTTTTAGACAGGATCTTCCTGAACTCCTGAATGTGATGACTACTGCATTGTGGAAACTTTGGTAGGACTGGCCTGAAGGTTATCAAGAGTTTGATTGTGTGAAGTCAACACAAACAAAGCAATGTGTTCCCACCCAGTTTCAAACAGGGGACCTTTGCGCATGAGGCAAACATGATCACCACTACACTACAGATTACTGGTTGAACAATGCTAAAATGTTTTCTAAGTTGAATAGGTTATGAGCATTTGTGCAAACAGGGAAACAGGCTTATTTTAGGTTGTAGTGGTTAAGGCGATGTACTTGAAATCCATTGGGGTCTCCCTGCGCAGGTTCGAGTCCTGCCGACAATGAGAGGACTTCTTTAAAAACTGGTGGCAAAGCAATGACACATCACATTATACCATATCACAGTTGTGCCTTCATAAACACTGTTGGATTACCTCATAGGTACTGGAAGCCACCCATCTCCACCAATGCATCTCTGAGCATTTATTTTCAGTCTCAATGCTCAGATGTGTTACAAGATTTGCAGTGAGCGTTGTATTGTCCAGCAGAAAGGCAACAGGTGTGTTACTTTTCCTCTATGATTTATACCATAGCAGTGCAAGCATTTTGCCCAGGTTTGATTTCGATCCATCACCAAGGTTTAAAGCCATTTGCAACATTAACATTACATATTTCACCCAGGTTTCTTTTCTTATTCAATGATCACAAAAAAGATTCAAAGAAATCCACATTTTTTAGGGGATGTAGCTCAGTGGTGGAGTGCATGCTTTGCATGGATGAGGACCTAGGTTCAATCCCTGGCATCTTCATTGGTTATTATTGCCCAGGCTGCAAAATACTCTGACGGAGGAAATGATTCAACAAGTATTACAAAGGCAATAAAGTGGAAATTTGACTTAACAAGCGTCTAACATCTCTCTGCACTTTACCCATGTCCTGCATTACTCAGCAGTAGAGATGGATTTGAGCACAGTGTTGTGGGTTGTCGTGACATCCTTGCATTTATGGTAATTAAAGCAAAAATCAGTCTCAATGCCCTGATGTGTTGCAATATTTGCAGTGAAACATGACATTGTCTAGTGATTGTGGTATACAGTAGTGGTGAGCATAGCTGCCTTTCAGTCTCGTAATCACCAAAAAAATTAGGTATCACTGAAATTTGAACTTGTGTTGCTACAATCAGAGTATACAGTGTTCATCCTGAATGGGCCAGTATGGTGCATCAGAATTGCTTGTTGAATGGTCTATTAGCTTTGGAACCCCCCTTTCCCCACAGCTTTCAATTGTCAGATATGGGTGGGGGAGAGGGCACTGTGTCCAACCCTTTCTGTGTAAAAAAAACAACTAAAGAAGTCTCTTGGATGAGAGACAAAAACCTGCAGAGGACCTTATACCAAATCCAGTTGCCCTTGGCCTAGTTGGGATCTTTTGGGGTAATAGCATGGATCAGGAACCAAAACGGACACATCTGGACTCAAGGTGCTGCTTTCAGGTGGTGGTCTCCACTGCAGGCGTGGGTTCAAATCCAACTTCTGACAAGTAGGGTTTTCATCTGGAACTAATGTCTGAGACATGATATTGGGAATAAAGAACTTAGCAGTTCTTTGTATTTAAGAGGACATGAATGTGTGCAAGAAACGCAATTGCAAGGAAAACATTTTTTGAGCATCTTTATTGTCAACAGATGTAAAGTTACCATGTGTTTGTACACAGTAGACATATCTACGGCTGGATTCACTGTCTTTGGCAAGTCCTTTAAAACCTGTTCTTGACTTGCTATTCTCCACATCCTCTGAACGCTTAGCTAACTAAATGACTTAAGTTGGCCAATAATTTTTGGATAGTTTGAAAGAATCTGCTTAGCAAACACTTTCACAGCTTTTAAAGGTTCCATGGGATAACGGTTGGCACTCTGGACTCTGAATCCTGAGTTCTAGTCTCAGTGGAACCTGTTTTTAAGTTGCATGTAGCAGCATGGTAACAGCTGTCGCCATGGTCCTGCTACACGTTCTGCGATGCCATGTTCATCTTGCTACACTCTGTGGTGCCCAGCTACGACCTGCTGTTCCTTGTAATGCCATACAGTACCCTGCTATGCCATGAACTACTACAAAGAACTGCTACAAACTTCTATTTTTTCTACTTTTTATTTCCACTCTTCATTCTAAACCCCAACCGGCCCGTCAGACACCGCCTACCAAGAGCCTGGGTCTGCCCGAGGTTTCTGCCTAAAAGGAAGTTTTTCCTCGCCACTGTCGCACTGTTGCTGCTCTGGAGGAAACTACTAGAACTGTTGGGTCCTTATAAATTCTGGAGTGTGGTCTAGACCTACTTATCTGTAAAGTGTCTCGAGATAACTCTTGTTATGAACTGATACTGTAAATAAAATTGAATTTAAAATTGAATGTACGCATTGGCTTAATTTAAGTGTTATATCTTGTTTGTGTTGTAGCATCTATAGAGATTTGTGGTGTAGTATGGAACCATTGTCCTGTCTTTTACGTAATATGAAACTTATTGCACAACAAACTTGGCGTTGTCGGCAGGATTTCAAGGAGGAATCAGAAAGGGACTCCGCTGGTGACTGATGAGGGCATGCATCCAGGGATCTGATGATCACTTGCCTCTAAACCTCGCCAAACATCTTTTGACATCTTTGAGAGACATTTCAAACAGCGGGGCTCAGTTAAAATTTCAATTCTGCTGAAGGAATGATTTAATTTGGACATTGAGACGTTTTGTTTCGTGAGACAAGTACTGACTGTGATTGGCTGTGAATTTGGTGAAAAAATAATTCAGTTTTATATATCCTGAGGTTGTACAAAACGGAAATAAAGGTTAGGTTCTTTGTTGCATCCAGTCTGTTATGTATAACAGATAAAAAGCGCAAATTGACATCATTCCATCCAATACGGGCAGGACGGGGGTTGACAGATAGATTTTAAAATCCTTACAGATAAACAGTCATCGTAGCTGTTTGCAGGATTTCTGCAAAGTTTACCGAGATTAAACTTGGCCGTATAGTGACGATTATACGAAAAGAGAGAAGTACTTCCACTCGTTGTTACCTGTCGTTGCTATGGGTAACAAGAGTTCACAGTCACACGTTTCCTTAGGGGCCCGTAGTGGATGAAATGGTAAAACATTTGGCCCTGGATGCATAGAATGCCTGCCATATTGAGAGACAAAATGTGGGTGTCCTGAAAAAAGGTTCTTTAACTCTATCTCCCTCGCCTCTTTTTTTGTTTCTTGTTGTGTCTCGGCAAGAAGTATTATGCTTTTGGATCGTCCGTCCATCTCTACATCAGAATCAGAAAGTCTTTATTGATCCCTGAAGGGAAACTCTGGAAAAGACTGCTCCTTTGAGCCAGCAACCTAAGAATTTCCACGTTGTGCCTTTACAGTCCTCTGCTCTACCAACTGAGCTATTGAAGGGAGCTAACACATACACACACTTCCCATTCTTGTGAATGTGATAACACAGGACCCCCTGGAGGGAATTTCTGAATCGTCAGGGGCTGCAGCTCAGTGATAGAGTGCACTTTCAGTCTCAATGCCCAGATGTATTACAAGATTTGAAGTGAACATTCTATTGCTCAGCGATGGTGGTATAGTGGTGAGCATAGCTGCCTTCCAAGCAGTTGACCTGGGTTCGATTCCCAGCCATCGCATTAGCTTTCTTTGAGTGATGTTACTTGCTTTTTTTAAGCAAAGTCAGCAGAAAGGTTACTTGCCCAACCTGGTTTTATAAAACAGAAGATCTCTTTGGGCTGAACGATAATGGCCAAAATTATAGATCAATATGGAGATCACAATTAATTATCACAATTATCTGTTGATTTTCTACTCCAAAGTGCTGGAAAGGAAGGTTTCACCAATCGTTGAACCTCAGGTTAACAAGGAACAATCTCAGCAAGGTGATTGATGGATTATTCTAGTTACATCACCAAGTTCAGCCCAAATGACACAGCTCTAAGATATCACATTGGTCACTTTCCAGATATGTAATATATGCAAATGGCAATGGTGGGATTTGAACCCACGCCTCCAGAGAGACTGGAGCCTTAATCCAGTGCCTTAGACCACTCGGCCACACTACCTGCAGGAATCAGCTCTCCACATCGTGACACACAAAGGCACCGTAACTAATGGTATGCTTGTTTATGTTACTGGAAAAAAAAACCTTAGCAAGGAAAAAGCCAATACTTTATTAAAAACTGTGAATACTTTTCTGGAGGTCCGAATGGCATCTTTGATGTTAACAAAGGGGAGCCACTGTGTGAGCCACAAAGTGCATAGCTGTAAATCTGCTCCCTAAAAACAATAACAGGTCCGGCACTCCTTTCCCTCTTTTCTCTTTTGGCTTCTTCCTCACTCTTCTTTGCGCTCGTTCCCACTTGGACCTCCACAGGAAATAAAAGATGGCTGGTTCCAGGTTTAAAATCACTTAAAAAAAGAGTTGATGAGTAAAATCAAAGCTAAAATCACTGCCTTTTTTAAAACACCAATGTGAATAGTCTACGTGTGAGCAATCAGGAAGCTCACATAAAAGATAGCTGTTGGAACATTGGTCCTTCCCAAACCCTCCCTCAAAATGTGAATCACAGATTTAACAGCCCCTGGGCAGGTTAAGGAGAGCAGAGTGGCGCAGCGGAAGTGTGCTGGGACCATAACCCAGATGGGGAGATTTATCTACAAGCTGCTAATTGTTTACCAAAGCTACATTTACACTTCTACTACTACTACTGCTCGGCCCATATTTACACAGACCTAAACCTACTCACTACAACACTTAATGCTGGTTCCAATATTCTAAAATCAACAATGCCAGAGAAAAATGACAAAGAGTTAGATACTGCAGCCTTCCTGATCACAGCCACGGGGGGGGGGATCTGCATGTGCTTTCTTACCAGCAAGTTTCTGGAGGTCCAAATGGCCTCTTTGATGGCGGCCAGGGTGAGACACTGATTTGCAAAGTGTATAGCTGTAAATCTGCTTCCTAAAAACAATAACAGGTCCGGCTCTTCTTTCCCTATTTTCTCTTTTGGCTTCTTCATCACTCTGTTTTGCCTTACCTCTATTAGAAGGTACAGTTCTGCAAACCATGTACATATTAATCTTTGCGGTCATTGGTATGCAGGTCACTTGATGTAATACAAGCAAATACATAAGGCCCCACCCAACAGTTTTGTGATACGTGGCGTGCTACTGTATGTCAATGATCAAGCTTGTTGCTGTGACCAAGAAACCACCAGCAAAATGACTGATACATCATCAGTTCCAAAATTTTCTTGGATGCTAAATATTTGAATTCAAAGTCAGAATCCAATTGACATGTAAGAACAAGACAACGCACGTCCAGCTTCTATCATCAGTCAGCCATTGCACCCACACTGCTGCTGTATGTGGACTGTGGCTTCTGCGTCAGTGAGGGGTCCAGCAAGCTGCAGACAAGGTTTGGGGAGTGGCCAGACCAAAGGAGGCCACCATCAGTCTCACTGAGCGGCTGCTGCAGGAACTGGTAGGGGCAAACGGGAGGGACCTCATGGGGTTGCCACTGCAGGACCTGGTGCGCATGGAGCAATCTGGCGTGTGCAGCAACGCCATGTCTCGCCATGTATACCCAGTATAGTCTTTTATTAAAAAAATCATTAGATTGGAAAGCTAGACCTTTTTAATGGACTATTAATATTTTATTGTTTTGTCAGGAACCAGTGCAAATGCGCTGAATTTCCATCTTTACCTCCTGGAAGGCCTGAACAGGTGGAACCAGGATCGGGGGAGTTCGGCGGTGACCAGTAGGCCATCGTCTCTGCTCACCTACGCCGGGCATGTGACCCAGTGCGTCAACACCAGCAGCTTGAAGGTGTTTGGCCGGCCATTTGTGCCAAACTTCAGGCCACCCTCCAAATACACTGGTATGCTAATGTAATAATAACTGTCTACCTAGTACAGTGAGGAAAATAAGTATTTGAACACCCTGCTATTTTGCAAGTTCTCCAACTTAGAAATCATGGAGGGGTCTGAAATTGTCATCGTAGGTGCATGTCCACTGTGAGAGACATAATTTAAAAAAAAATATCCAGAAATCACAATGTAGGGTTTTTAAACTATTTATTTGAGAAGTGGGAGAACTTGCAAAATAGCAGGGTGTTCAAATACTTATTTTCCTCACTGTTTGAGGAAAAATGTCTTTTTAAAAGGCAGAAACCTCAAACTTAAACTGGCTCATGGAGGGAAGTCATCTGACACAACCAGTTGGGGGAGAGGGTGAGAGAGAGAGAGAGAGAGAGAGAATGGAATGAAAAGATGACCAGTGGTAATTATGTCAGCAGTAAAGGTAATAGAACTATTACTAATGTAAGTAGCAGTAGTAGTGCAGGGCGTAGCAGGGCGTCCAGCAGGACCACGGCAGCAGCTGCATCCACTACTCAGGTGCCACCACAATCCAAGGAAATCTGAGAGGGGAGAAAGCACAAGGGCTTCTGGAAAGAACAACTTTAGTTACATGCATGCTTCTTTCAAGTATCAACAACTACTATCATTTGATAGCCTACACACATCTTTGCAGGGGGCACCCAGATTTGAACTGGGAACCTCTTGATCTGCAGTCAAATGCTCTACCACTGAGCTATACCCCCACACACCATATGTTAGATATGCTTATGGTGCAGCAAAACAATGGCTGGGGCTCCACCCTGTGGTTACCTTCACAGTCTGAGAAAGTATCCAAATATCATCTACTGTATGAAAGGGAGTTACAGTTTTTTACAATTGCTATGACAGATTTTTCAATACTTTTAACAAATTTCCAAAATTTTTAACAGTTAGCACTGCATCCGCATGTGTAAGCTATACTATTACAGTTTTTTACAATTCCTATGACAAATTTTTCAATACATTTAACAAGTTTCCTAAACTCTTAACACACCAACACACACAAAACACACAACTGGCAAAACAGTTAATTTCATGCTCAAAATCACACATTGTAAACTAAACTCCAAAATTAATTTTCACAATACAATAATACACTAACACTACGTCTAATAAAACACTGCAAACATGTTTCAAAATCAAATAATTATTCCAAACACTAACACATGTTCTCTTCCAACAGGAACATTTAGTCAATCATAACACAATGCCAAAAAAAACACTATCATCAGCTAACTTCATTATTTTAGATGTGTCAGGTATGCCCTTATACAATAGACAGTATATTGTATTGATCATAGATTGTGTTTTGCACATGCATTTTCAATTCAATTCAATTCAATTTTATTTATAGTATCAATTCATAACAAGAGTTATCTCGAGACACTGTACAGATAGAGTAGGTCTAGACCACACTCCAGAATTTACAAGGACCCAACAGTTCTAGTAGTTTCCTCCAGAGCAGCAACAGTGCGACAGTGGCGAGGAAAAACTTCCTTTTAGGCAGAAACCTCGGACAGACCCAGGCTCTTGGTAGGCGGTGTCTGACGGGTTGGGGTTAGAATAAAGAGTGGAAATAACAAAAATAGAAAAAAAAAAGAAAAAAATAGTAATTTGTAGCAGTTCTTTGTAGTAGTTCATGGCATAGCAGGACACTGTGCGGCATTACAAGGCACAGCAGGACGTAGCTGGGCACCGCAGAGCATAGCAGATGAACATGGCATCGCAGAACGGTACTACCGTACAGCTAATTCTACAGTCTATGGTTAAGGTCACATTTATATGCAGATTATGTAAAGAAAAAGCGTATCACAGAGGTTCCATAGTGTAGTAGTTATCACGTCTGCTTTACACACAGAAGGTCCTGGGTTCAATCCCCAGTGGAATCAGACTTAAGGTTTAAAGTAAGAACTATGTCCTGTTACCGTCTTGAAGGCGTCCCTTGAAAAGTCTTAAAAAAGGGAGTAAAAGACACTTGACAATAAAAAAAAACCTGCTCCAAAGACATATCGTCGATCTGAAAGACTTCTTTAGTGCTTTTGCATTGGTTTCACTTCTTAGAACCTGACCTCCATCCATTTTATTTACAGTATGGTTCTGATTATGTTAAAGATTACAGTATGACAGAGGTTCCATAGTGTAGTAGTTATCACTTCTGCTTTACACGCAGAAGGTCCTGGGTTCAATCCCCAGTGGAACCAGACTTATGGTTTGAAGTGAAAACTATGTCCTCTTACCACCTGACCTGCTTTAAAGGTGCTCTAAAGACGTTTTGTCTCTTCTCTGAAAGACGTCTTAAGTTCTGATTTAACAACAGGGAAACCCAACTATTTACCTTTGTGGAGTGGTTGAATGGTGTTTACTGTGAGAATGGTTGATGGCTGTTCCAACTTGGCGTTGGGCATCTCCAAGAACCATAATGACTGTCAGAACTGAAGACTTGGTTGAAGCTGCTCCAAAGACATTTCGTCTCCTATCTGAAAGACGTCTTCATGTCTTTTGCATTGGTTTGACTTTTCAGAACCTGAGCTAAATCCATTATTTATACAGTATGGTTCAGATCACATTTATACACCAGTCATGTTAAGGATAGCCATGTCACAGAGTCACATATGATTTATACCATAGCAGTGCAATCATTTTGCCCAGGTTTGATTTCTAGCCACCACAGTTGCATTTACAGGTTTTGAAGCCATATACAACATTAAACACAGAAACGGCAGGAAGGATAAATCCACCAAATTAGGTCACAAATAATCAGCACAAGGCCTTGTTTACCGACCATGAGGCAGCGCAATATGATCACAACACAATGATACAATACTCCATTGGTGCATTACGGTAAGCGTACCTGACTCATTTCCGTTTCCTGTGCCTTTGTGTTGTTTGCGTGTTGGTAGCTCTGCTGCTCACGACATACCAGTTCAGGTTGTTAGATTTGCTATTACAGCGGCTAACTGCAGGGCTGCCAACTCTCACGCATTGGCCGTGAGACACACGCATTTGACTGGTTTCACACGCGCACACGCCACACCCCCAATTTCTCACGCTGAAGTGTCAGCCCAGTTGGTCAAATTTATGAAAGATGAGTTTATCTATGTTTTTACCTGTTGAGCCACTTGTGATAGACTAGTTGTGCTTTCAGAGACTGTGAGGGGGTTCAAGAGCGCTCCCTGTCTGTGGAATTTTCAAATTGTCGCAAAATGAGAACATTTTTTTCACGAGCCATCCCAGGTGCATTTCACCGGCTTCAGGTATGAGCTCTGAGGATCACAGACCCGACCGGCGCTTCAGGTATGAGCTCTGATTATCACAGACCATCCGTCGCTTCGTGACCACTCTCTCTGTAACAATAGAGGTGAGCAGCGCGGCTGGTAGCGTAGCAACTTCAGTTCATTGTAGTGGACTCGCTCTGCTGTGGGCAGTGACGCGTTGCATCCATGCGTAGACCTCCGATAAAGAGCAGCGTACGGACACCTCTAAACTCTGTCAGAGACCAGAGACCCAAATGGGCCTCTGAGTCTGTCAGACGGTCTGAATGAGATCCACCATATCAGCGGAGCAATGACATGCACAGCAGACTATATTACACCATATAGCCTACTACACTATATTACAACTCTCCACATCTCGGACAACAGAGATGGGAGGAGTTATAATTTGAATGTGCACAAAGTTGTAAATATGAGCAGAAATCTGGTGAAACACATCTGAGCTATACTATATATACTATAATATCTATATATCTATATATCTATATATATATATATATATAAATACGATACTGCAACGTTGGGCCACTATTGTGCATCTCTAACCTCTGTGCATCTCTAAATGTAACTGTAAATAATTAATTTGATGTTTTTTAAAATGAACAAATAGTCTTTATTTTCACAAAAAAGTAAAAACAGTAAGTGGGGCCAGAGGATGACAGCCAAACATTACTGAACATTGGCACAAAGGTTAAAGGATTAGAATTTATGTAACTCAGTGGTTCTCATTCTTTAGAATTTCAGTGGTCTTAGTTGATCCCTCAACATTAATTTAACTTTGGGTCCCTGGTCCCTACACCTGGGACCCCTGGACCTGTTCACCACAGACCCAAATCTTCTCAGCTGTTGCTGACATATGCTACTGTCTCTTCATGTGGTTCATTATGTTTGGCACATTGTCTGGGTCAGTTCTTATATCATAAGAAGTTAATAATGTAAATGCTGAATGCCCTAAAACCTGTTGATACTACAACAATGCAAAGGTTCTTAATCCTACAGTTTTGCACATATCATGTAAGACTTGATTTCTCCATTTTTTCTGCAAAAAACTCTCAAGAAAGTGCCATTTAATGGTTTATTTTTCAAATTTTTTTCCCTGGGGGGGCATACCCCCAGACCCCCCTAGGGAGAGCTTTATCCCCCCACATATAACAAATCCCAATTTAAACCCTAAAGGATAAAGACCCAAAGAAATTGCTTTGTACGTGGCAAAATATGGGTTGGCCCCCCCAAATCTCACTCCAAGGTTTTGGGAAAAGTTGGCAGCCCTGTAACTGTCCGCTAAACACTTATTCTTATAGCAGTTCTGCCTAAGCACTCACATATCTTCTCATTTTTTTTAGCGACTTTTGTTAAATAACAGCTGTTTTAACGCTTGGTAGCTAACACTACCATACTTTAGCTTAGCTGCTAACGACTTTAGCCTAGCAGTTAGTTATGTCGGCCCCCTCTCCGACTTTCTCCTGCTCGATGTGTGAGATGTTTAGTTACTCCTCTGCATTCTTTAGCGGTGATGGCGTGTGTAACAAGTGTAGTTTATTTTTGGACGTGGAGGCGAGGCTTAGTAAGTTAGAAGTCCGGATCCGCACCATGACAGATCAGTCGTCAGTTACTGTAGCTAACCCCCCCCCCGGTAGTCGGCACGGGCCGGCCTGAGTTAGCCTCTGGTAGCCGTTCCTCGCGAACTCCGGAGCAGCCAGGACATAGTGCGTGGGTTACTGTGCGAGGACGAGGAAGAGACAGTCGTAAGCTTTCCAAGACGTCGGACCGCCACCAGCCTGTTAGCGTTTCTAACAGGTTTTCCCCACTCAGCAACCCCCCCGCTGAGAAACCAACTCTGGTTATCGGCAGCTCCATTCTGAGAAACGTGAAGTTAGCGAAGCCGGCGGCCGTAGTTAAGTGCATCCCGGGGGCTAGAGCGGGCGACGTTGAGTCTTATCTGAAACTGCTGGCTAAGGATAAACGTAAATACAGCAAGATTGTTATTCACGTTGGCGTTAATGACTCCCGGTTACGGCAATCGGAGGTTACTAAGATTAATGTTGAATCGGTGTGTACATACGCAAAGTCAATGTCGGACACCGTAGTTTTCTCTGGACCCCTGCCAAATCTCACCAGCGATGACATGTATAGCCGCATGTCGTCATTTCGCCGCTGGCTATCGAGGTGGTGTCCAGATAATGATGTGGGCTTTGTGGATCACTGGCAGTCTTTCTTGGGAGGACCTGGTCTGATTCGGAGAGACGGCATTCATCCCACTTGGGCTGGAGCAGCTCTCATTTCTAGAAACATTGACAAGTTTATTGGTGGACCTAATCCTTGACAATCCATAGTTGGGACCAGGAGGCAGAGTCCCAGTCTAACACACTTCTCTGCTCCTTTATTCCAGGTGTTACCTAGTAAAAATCCCATAGTGACGGTGTCTGCCCCCCGACCATTACAATTATTTAAATCAAAGGTAAACAGAAGAGGAGCAGTGCATGAAAACCTCATAAAAATTAAAACCACAAGTGCAATAGTTCAAAAGAATAGGAGAATTAAATGTGGACTCTTAAACATCAGATCTCTCTCTTCTAAAGGTGTACTAGTAAATGAATTGATATCAGATTCTAATATTGATTTATTTTGTCTTACTGAAACCTGGCTGGGTAATGGAGAATATGTTAGTCTAAATGAGTCCACCCCCCCCAGTCATATTAATACTCACATTCCTCGAGGCACAGGCCGAGGAGGTGGAGTTGCAGCTATCTTTGATTCTAGTCTACTAATTAGCTCTAAACCTAAACTAAATTATAACTCATTTGAAAGTCTTGTTCTTAGTCTTTCACACCCAAGTGGAAATCAATGCAACCAGTTCTATTTGTTATAGTGTACCGAGCACCTGGTCCATACTCTGAATTTTTATCCGAATTTGCAGAGTTTCTATCGAACTTAGTGCTAAAAACGGACAAAGTTATTATTGTAGGGGATTTTAATATTCATGTGGACGATGAGAATGATAGCCTTAGCACTGCGTTTATCTCTCTATTAGATTCTATTGGCTTCTCTCAAAGTGTACATAAACCGACTCACCGTTTTAACCACACCCTCGATCTTGTTCTGGTGTATGGTGTTGAAATTGAACATTTAATAGTGTTCCCACAGAATCCCTTCCTATCTGACCACTGTTTGATAACTTTTGAGTTTATACTGCTGAACTACACGCCGTTAGGCAAAACATCCTATACAAGATGTCTATCTGATAGTGCTGTAGCTAAATTTAAGGATGCGATTCCGTTAGCATTTAATTCATTACCAAGTCCCAAAGTAACGGAGGACTCCTATGCTATTAGTCCCTCCCAAATCGATCATTTTGTTGATAGTGCAGCAGGCTCGCTACGAATGACTCTAGACTCTGTTGCCCCTCTAAAAAGAAGATAATAAAACAAAGAAGGTTAGCTCCATGGTATAACACTGAAACTCGCAAATTAAAGCAAATATTGCGGAAACTTGAGAAGATCTGGCGCTCCACCAAACTGGAAATTCTCGTTTAACCTGGCAAGATAGTCTTAAAATGTATAGGAAGGCCCTCCGTAATGCCAGAGCAGCGTACTACTCGTCATTGATAGAGGAAAATAGGAACAACCCCAGGTTTCTTTTCAGTACTGTAGCCAGGCTAACAGAAGGTCACAGCTCTACTGAGCCAAGTATTCCCATAGCTCTTAGTAGTAACGACTTTATGAGGTTCTTCAATGATAAAATTATAACTATTAGAAGCAAAATTCACCAAGACCTGCCTTTAACTGGCTTATCTCTGAACTCAGGAACCTTAGAAACAGCTGTAAAACCAGATACATGTTTTGACTGCTTTGCTTCACTTGATCTTTATCAATTTAATTCAATTATTTCTTCATCTAAGCCATCAACCTGCCTCTTAGATCCCATCCCGACTAGGCTACTTAAAGAAGTTTTACCATTAGTCAACACTTCGCTACTGAATATAACCAATTTGTCTTTATTAACAGGCTATGTACCAAAGTACTTTAAAGTAGCTGTAATTAAACCTTTTCTGAAAAAGCCAACCTTGATCCAGATGTTTTAGCCAACTATAGACCTATATCCAACCTTCCATTTCTCTCTAAGATTCTTGAGAAAGCAGTCGCCAAACAGCTGTGCGACTTTCTGCATAGCAACAGCTTATTTGAGGATTTTCAGTCAGGATTTAGAGTTCATCATAGCACAGAGACAGCACTTGTGAAAATTACTAATGACCTCCTAATTGCTTCAGACAAAGGACTTATCTCTGTACTTGTGTTATTAGATCTTAGCGCTGCATTTGATACCATTGACCATTATATCTTATTACAGAGATTGGAACATTTAATTGGCATTAAAGGGACTGCTCTAAGCTGGTTTAAGTCTTATTTATCAGATCGATCTCAGTTTGTTCATGTTAACGATGAATCCTCTGTGCACGCCAAGGTTAGTCATGGAGTCCCACAAGGATCTGTGCTCGGTCCAATCCTGTTCACTTTATATATGCTTCCTTTAGGCAGTATTATTAGGAAACACTCCATAAACTTTCATTGTTATGCAGATGATACTCAATTATATCTTTCAATCAAGCCGGATGAAACTAATCAGTTAGCTAAACTTCAAACGTGCCTTCAGGATATTAAAACCTGGATGACCTGTAATTTTCTAATGTTAAACTCAGATAAAACTGAAGTTATTGCTCTCGGACCCAAGCACCTCCGTGACGCACTATCCAAAGATATAGTTACTCTGGATGGCATCACCCTGGCCTCCAGCACCACAGTGAAGAATCTTGGAGTCATCTTTGATCAGGACATGTCCTTTAATTCCCACTTAAAGCAAATTTCAAGGATCGCCTTTTTTCACCTACGTAATATTGCAAAAATCAGGAATATCCTGTCTAAAATGATGCAGAAAAATTAGTCCATGCATTTGTTACTTCTAGGTTGGATTACTGCAATTCTTTACTATCAGGCTGCTCGAAAAAATCCATAAAGACTCTACAGCTGATCCAGAATGCTGCGGCACGTGTTCTGACGGGAACCAGGAAAAGAGATCACGTTTCTCCTGTTTTAGCTTCTCTGCATTGGCTTCCTGTAAAATTTAGAATAGAATTTAAAATCCTTCTTCTCACCTACAAAGCTCTTTATGGTCAGGCTCCATCTTATCTTAAAGAGCTTATAGTACCTTACAACCCTAGGAGAGCACTACGCTCCCAGAATGCAGGGTTACTGGTGGTTCCTAGAGTCTCTAAAAGTAGAACGGGAGCCAGAGCGTTCAGCTATCAGGCTCCTCTCCTGTGGAACCAGGTTCCAGTTTGGGTCCGGGAGGCAGACACCGTCTCCACATTTAAGAGTAGGCTTAAGACTTTCCTTTTTGATAAAGCTTATAGTTAGGGCATAGAATCGAATATTGTTAGGGAGTAGTAGTTAGTCACATAGTTTTCAGATTTATCTATCATATAATATAACTAAAGGGAGACTTGGCATACAGCCCGATCCGGTTGGGGAGAGTTTCTAGCCCGACCGGGCTGGAGCTCTCTTTACCTTGTCTCTCTTGGTTTTGTTGTAATAATAGTTTTAGACAGCTTGGGACTTATTTTGATACACTAGTTAGGGCATAGAATCGAATATTGTTAGGGAGTAGTAGTTAGTCACATAGTTTTCAGATTTATCTATCATATAATCAAGAATATAATAGAACTAAAAGGAGACTTGGCATACAGCCCGATCCGGTTGGGGAGAGTTCTGGCCCGGCCGGCTGGAGCTCTCTTTACCTTGTCTCTCTTGGTTTTGCTGTAATAATTTTAGACAGCTGGGGACTTATTTTGATACACTGAGCTCCTCTCTCCTCTATCTTTCCATCTTTTTCATTTATGTGCATCCATGTCCCAGAAATGCTTGTTACTAACCTAGCTCTGGGGAGTCATTCCCGGAGTCCTTATGTTCTTTTTTCCCCAGCATGTTCCCTTGGATCAGAGAGGCTCCGAAATCAGGGTAGCAGCTGTCGCCATGGTCCCGCTACACGTTCTGTGATGCCATGTTCAACTGCTACACTGCTACGTCCTGCTACGTCCTGCTACGTCCTGCTGTGCCTTGTAATGCCGCACAGCGTCCTGCTATGCCATGAACTACTACAAAGAACTGCTACAAACTACTAATTTTTTCTATTTTTGTTATTGCCACTCTTCATTCTAACCCCAACCGGCCCGTCAGACACCGCCTACCAAGAGCCTGGGTCTGACCGAGGTTTCTGCCTAAAAGGAAGTTTTTCCTCGCCACTGTCGCACTGTTGCTTGCTCTGGAGGAAACCACTAGAACTGTTGGGTCCTTGTAAATTCTGGAGTGTGGTCTATCTGTAAAGTGTCTTGAGATAACTCTTGTTATGAATTGATACTATAAATAAAATTGAATTGAATTGAATTGAAAAGCTACTGCAGAAACTCCACTTTTGAGTTTTACAAAAGACTGAGTGAGAAAACGACACTAAAAATAGAAACACAAAGACTGCAGTGTTTTATATCAGTGTGTTGCTGGAGATATGAAAGAGTCATTCAAATTGTGCGTGTGTGTATGGTTTTATGGCAAGAACTTCATTTTTAGAAAGGAGTGTAACTTTGATTGCTGTGTTTAATTTTGGCATATATGAGTTGTTAATTTCCAATTAACAACTGTGTAGAGTGTGTAGAGTTTTGACATAATGAGCCAAATTCTGTCATAAATTGATACGGCTAGAAATATAAAATAAGGGATTGCATGTATAATCACTTTATTGAAATATTTATAGAGGGTGTTTTAAATATTTACATTTTTTTATTTGTCATACATACATACATCAATACTCACTACATATATTGTCTATATTTTGCATATTTAAATTAACAATTAAATCATCAATGAAAAAAATACCTCAAGGGCCGTGTGGCTTGTGGACTGGAGGCGGAAACCATATGAGGTTTTGTTGCCTTTTAAATGAGTCAGCTTTGCCTGCTGACCCAACTGAATGGGAACCATCGCTGCATCCCTCCACAGACTCACTTCCACCTGATGTTTGTCCTATAAAAAAAGAAATATACATTATTTGTATCCCTGTAAAATAATATCCCGTATTCCCTTTAAATACTAAATTACCACAGCATTGCTAGGTTAAGTGCCATGTATAACTGATTATAATAAAAACAAAAAAATGTCTTATTATATGAGTATTGTGTGTAAGTGTATTATTTCTGTGATTGCCAATGACCAGGCTGCGGCAGGGTATCCCACCCTGAACGGACTGAGTTGAAGAAACACTGTCACAGACATCGGTCGTTCCAAACTAGGACTCGTTACACTACAGGACCTTTCAATTTGCTATTGGTATTTACTTTTTCTCTATTTAGCAGTAGCCTGCCTTATAAAGTCTTCATCTCTTTTTTTATCTTTTCAAACACTATCAGTAGTTTATAGCTACCTGCTCCAATGATGTGGTTTTTAGGGGCACAGTTTCCTTCCCCACCTGGACGCGTTTTATCGCTGAGAGCTGAAAACACAGACAATGTATAAATGTTAAATAGGCTACTAGCAACACATTTTACTTACAATACCACAACTAAAATAATGTTGTTATTTTGGAAAATGCATTAACTGACCTTCACAACCTCTCCTTGGACGGTGAGAAGCCCCCCGGCCCCGACAGCTTCCCTTATCTCCGTGGTTACGGACGACAAGCAGAGGAGCTTCTCCGCCTCCTCCCTCAGGGCAACTGCCACTTCTAGAGGCGCGGATCGGAAGAATTGTGTATCTTTGGTGACATTAATTGAATAGGGTGGCGCCTGGCCCCGCAGGGTGTACCCCCTCATAATATAACTAGACCCACATTTGACTTTTGAGGCAAATTCTTCAAATAAAGTAATTTTCGTAACAGAATTACCATCTGAAACAATCACCAGTACATTTTCTTTAGACACCAATGGTCTAGCTTCTCCGCCTTCAAAGTTCCAGGACAGAACTCGTTTTTCTTTTTTGCTCATTAGCGCTGAGATATGAATAGGCGGGGGCCTGTTGTACGGTGTCTCGGGAGTGCTTCTCAATATTTTATTCAAAGCAATTCTGAAACAAATAAACACAAAAAGGGAATAAACTAATTAATATGACAGAAAGACATGAATAAAATAGCTCCCAGCCTCAGATGGATGGACTATATCCTGTAGGCGTGGCCTATAGCTGCTCTGTCGAACTGCGGGATTTTTGCTTTCATGTTCCCGCCACTGATGCTTCTGCCTTATCTCCATCGTTTTATTGTTCCATCCTTAAATGGCAGCTAATAGCCTAGGGTTACCTACACCAGTTTAAAGTCCACTCACATTTGTTTTTCATATTCATGTTGTGTTATTTTTGTCCAAAACGTCATTGGACATTTAACAGCTTGTAACAGTTCCCAAACACAACTGGCAAAGGAAAAGTACAACGCATAAAATTAAGGAAATGGGCAGCTCACTGATATCAATAAAAAGGCTATATACAACCAACCCCTGCCACTTAATTAAACCGCAACTAAGTCATCCACCACAACCCCTCTACATTCCGTTAAGTGAGATTAATAATCCTGTCCATACACAAAGGAAAACATTGATATGAGTTTAACAACGTGTATTGAAACAAAACAACGTACTCCTTCATACAAACATATTCAACCCGACCATAAACACTCCCACACATTTAAACCCCCCGTCCCCAAAAGACTTGACTTCTTCGAAAGAACTGCAGTTTAACATTCTAGAATTTAAAGCTAACATTGTAGAATGGCAGCTTAACATTCTAGAACTGGCAAGTAACATTCTAGAACTGTAACATTTCAGAAGTTGTAAGTAAAATTTTTGGACCGCAACTCAAAATCTGATTGCTGTTGTGTTTCAGAGAGTGGGAATCCCTGAGGTCTGCACAGTATCAGGTGGCTGTATTGGAGTCGATATGCTGTCTAGACCAGACTAGACTAAAGACCAGACTAAAATGTGCCAGCATTCTACAATCGTGGCCTGTGCTGACCTCCTGTTCCTCAGATCAAACTAAAGTCTGGTGATAACACCAGTTTGCCTACCGTAGCAATAGGAGCACAGAGGATGCGGTTTCTATGGCACTGCACGCTGTGCTCACACATCTGGACAATAAGAACACTTATGCACGAATACTGTTTGTTGACTTCAGCTCAGCATTCAACACTGTCATCCCAGCCAAGTTAATAGCCAAACTTGGAGACCTGGGCATCAACACCTCCACGTGCAATTGGATTTTGGACTTTCTCACCAACAGACCCCAGAATGTTCGATCAGGCTCCAACTGCTCCACGTCCATCACACTCAACACTGGTGTACCACAGGGCTGTGTGCTGAGCCCGTTTCTCTACTCCCTCTTCACCTCCGACTGCAAGCCTGTGTACGAATCTAATTCCATCATCAAGTTTGCGGACGACACTACGGTGATTGTCTCATCAGCAACAACGATGAGACTGCCTATAGGAAGAGATCCAGCACCTGGCCACATGGTGCACTGAAAATAACCAGCTCCTCAACACCACCAAAACCAAGGAGCTCATCGTGGACTTCAGAAAAGAGTCAAGAGGCACGCACGACACCATCCACATCGATGGAATGGCTGTTGAGCGTGTCTCCAGTTTCAAGTTTCTGGGGATCCACATCTCGGCGGACTTGTCCTGGTCAACCAACACCTCCTGCCTGGTCAAGAAGGCTCACCAGCGCCTCTTCTTCCTGAGGACACTGAGGAAGAATCACCTTTCCTCAACTATCCTGGTGAACTTCTATCGCTGTGCAATAGAAAGCATCCTGACCAACTGTGCAACAGTGTGGTATGGGAGCTGTTCTGTGGCAGAGCGCAAGGCACTGCAGCGGGTGGTGAAAACCGCCCAGCGCATCACCGGGACTCCACTACCCGCCATCGAGCACATCCAGAAGAAACGCTGTCTGCATCGAGCTCGCAGCATCCTGAAAGACTCCTCTCACCCAGCCCACAGACTGTTTTCTCTCCTGCCCTCCGGCAGGCGTTTCAGGGTCCTCCGGACCAGGACCAGCAGACTAAAGAACAGTTTTTTCCCCAGAGCTGTCTCTTTATTGAACTCCGTTCCTCATTGATCCCACTCCCCTCATATACTGCTCATTTTAGCCTAACTTATTATAGCTATCTGTAAAAATTCTGTCAATAATAATAATAGCCGCCTGTATATATACACTCACCGGCCACTTTATTAGGTACCCCATGCTAGTAACGGGTTGGACCCCCTTTTGCCTTCAGAACTGCCTCAATTCTTCGTGGCATAGATTCAACAAGGTGCTGGAAGCATTCCTCGGGGAGTTTGGTCCATATTGACATGATGGCATCACACAGTTGCCGCAGATTTGTCGGCTGCACATCCATGATGCGAATCTCCCGTTCCACCACATCCCAAAGATGCTCTATTGGATTGAGATCTGGTGACTGTGGAGGCCATTTGAGTACAGCGAACTCATTGTCATGTTCAAGAAACCAGTCTGTGATGATTCCAGCTTTATGACATGGCGCATTATCCTGCTGAAAGTAGCCATCAGAAGTTGGGTACATTATGGTCATAAAGGGATGGACATGGTCAGCAACAATACTCAGGTAGGCTGTGGCGTTGCAACGATGCTCAATTGGTACCAAGGGGCCCAAAGAGTGCCAAGAAAATATTCACCACACCATAACACCACCACCACCAGCCTGGACCGTTGATACAAGGCAGGATGGATCCATGCTTTCATGTTGTAGACGCCAAATTCTGACCCTACCATCCGACTGTCGCAGCAGAAATCGAGACTCATCAGACTAGGCAACGTTTTTCCAATCTTCTATTGTCCAATTTCGATGAGCTTGTGCAAATTGTAGTCTCAGTTTCCTGTTCTTAGCTGAAAGGAGTGGCACCCGATGTGGTCTTCTGCTGCTGTAGCCCATCTGCCTCAAAGTTCGACGTACTGTGCATTCAGAGATGCTCTTCTGCCCACCTTGGTTGTAACGGGTGGTTATTTGAGTCACTGTTGCCTTTCTATCAGCTCGAACCAGTCTGGCCATTCTCCTCTGACCTCTGGCATCAACAAGGCATTTCCGCCCACAGAACTGCCGCTCACTGGATGTTTTTTCTTTTTCGGACCATTCTCTGTAAACCCTAGAGATGGTTGTGCGTGAAAATCCCAGTAGATTAGCAGTTTCTGAAATACTCAGACCAGCCCTTCTGGCACCAACAATCATGCCACGTTCAAAGTCACTCAAATCACCTTTCTTCCCCATACTGATGCTCGGTTTGAACTGCAGGAGATTCTCTTGACCATGTCTACATGCCTAAATGCACTGAGTTGCCGCCATGTGATTGGCTGCTTAGAAATTAAGTGTTAACGAGCAGTTGGACAGGTGTACCTAATAAAGTGGCCGTATATATTTATAGTAGCCTACATACTCACCTGTAAAATCTGTAAACCATTAGTATATTATGCTATTTGCACATATCTGTAAAAATTTGCAATTATAGTAATATCCACCAAATTCCTAGCTGTAAATCTTGCTCACAATACTTGTTATCTATATTTTGTATTCATAGGACAAACCCATCTGTAAAACTCTGTTTATAATAGTATTCTTTTCTATATTTATTCATTACATATCCATGTCTTGCACTTATGGAACCATTGTATATATCCTGCACTTACTGCTATTGCACTTCTGGTTAGACCCAAACTGCATTTCGTTGCCTTGTACCTGTACATGTGTAATGACAATAAAGTTGAATCTAATCTAATCATCTAATAAAGATAGTTGTAAGGTCTACCAAATGTTTAACTTTAAAACCCGTAAGCTGTTGGAACCTTGGTTGCCACAGGTTCCCGAACCTGAAGGTCAGAAAAGCGGAGCAGAGTGGCCCAGCGGAAGCGTGCTGGGCCCATAACCCAGAGGTCGATGGATCGAAACCATCCTCTGCTAATTGCTGTGCTTTGTTTCAAAATAAGTCTATGTACTGTTTGTTGACATTTAACAATGCATCTGTGTCTGAAGTGAAATCTCTGCAATGCTCATTGCATAATACAATAAATATGCTACACAACGGTACAAGTACATAAATACAGTAAAATAGAGACTGTAAAACATGTACATTTAAAGTGCTTGTTGTGCTGTCTGATAGTCTGAGGTATAAAAGAGAGAGCATACTGCTTAGTTTGTGTCACAGGAGGTCTTAGTCTACCGCTACGTTCTATAACCCTACCAGTCAGATTAGCACAGGAGGTAATATCTTCTGCAGCTCTTTTAAAGACTCTACCATAATACCTGCTGGAGATGCCGGGTCCTCATACATGTAAAGCATGGGCTCTACCACTGAGCTACATCCCCTGAAGATCTTCAGATTTTTTTTACTTTTTTCTGAGATAGACTTAGACTTATCTTTATTAATCCTTTTGGGATAACTCCCGCAAGGAATTGAAATATCACTAATTAAAAGAAGAAACCTGGGTAAAACATGTAATGTTAATGTTGTTTATGACTTCAAAACCTGTAAATGCAACTGCGGTGGCTGGAAATCAAACCTGGGCAAAATGATTGTACTGCTATGGTATAAGTATAAATCATAGTTGAAAAGTAACACAACTGTTGCCTTTCTGCTGGACAATACAATGTTCACTGCAAATTTTGTAACACAGACTGAAAATAAATGATAAGAGATGCATTGGTGGAGATGGGCTGCTTCCACTACTTCTGAGATAACACTGTCTTTGCTACCACTCTTGAGGAACACCTCTCGTTGTCGGCAGGATTCAAACCTGCGCGGGGAGACCTCCTGGGATTTCTAGTCCATCGCCTTAACCGCTCGGCCACAACTACCTGCAATTTAGTGCCAGACCTATTGGAACAAATGTTCATAAACTTTTCGATTGGTTATTAGAAGTTACCAGACACTGACAAAGTGCAAATCGTAGTGCACTTCCTGTGTCTGTGGATCCTCATGGAGGCAGCTTGATTGATTGATATGCTCCCTTTTTTGTACCATAACAGAGATATTTTGTCAAATTGGGTTGTGCAAGTAACCTTTCTGGTTACTTCTTGACAAATAAAAGAAAGTAACCACACAACAAAATTTACTGCAACGGCTAGTGGGTCAACTGCTTGGAAGGCACCAATGCTCTATAACTATACCACCATCACTGGACAACAAAGTCGATGTCCTTAAAAGTTGGATTTTTCCTTTTTATTAACTTTTTGCATTAAGATCAATTTCCAAAACAATGATTTTTTAAATTCCTCTTTTTAGCAGAGATGGCAAAAGTACTCACTGCCCGTACTCAAGTAGAAGTACAGAAACTTGTGTTAAAAAATAATCTGGTAAAAGTTGAAGTACTGATTTAACTTCTTTACTCAAGTAAAAGTATCAAAGTACAGACTTAGCAATTTACTTAAAGTATAAAAGTAAAAGCAGGCTTATTAATGACAAAGCTACTTGGACCAGACAGATGTTACTAGAGAGCTGCTGAGAATCTTCAGTGGACATGGAGAAAAGACTCTTTATTCTTTATTCTTTATATGCCATTGCCTACATTTTAAATGGCCGTCTGCCAATAGGCCTAAAACATATATAAACATATAGCCCATTTATATTGACAGAGACTGGGACTCCAGGTTAATAAGATTCTGTCTAAGTAGCAAGATATGAATTTAGCTGGGATTTTGTGAGAAGTCTGTGTATATTCCCATCTAATTAGATTCAATTTGGTATTGACGACAAAAAAATAACTAACTCCCGTGAAATTATTTGAAATTTAGTGAGGACTAGATTAGGACTGGATTTAAAGCTGATTCTGGTTTCCAACTTGGCCCAGGTGTGTCTGTTAAAACACAGACAGAGACGACTTCTCTCTGTTGATGCTTTATCTAGCATCAGGATAAACATGGGGGGGGGGGGGCGGGGTAGCTCTGCTATGGCTGTGTGTGTGGTAATAAAAGAAATAAATAACATTGTAAAGGTTACCATACACAATGCATAGGAATAATATATGCTAGTAGATAATAACAATAAACCCACTATTAATTACATTATCTTAATGAGCAAGGAGGTTCAACAATCGCCATTATATCGTATAAACAGCCAGGTGTAACCTAGGTTACAGGTGTAACCTAGGTAACAGGTGAAAAACACAAAGAAGCTAACTTTTAAAAACATTTGCCAGAACTAAAGACCAATACAACGACAGGCTCAAATGAACTGACAACATCAGTTATATGACTTACAGTTCTCCGCTATTCACAATCACACCTGATAGACGAGCTTTAGTACAAAACTAAAGTAACGAGCCAATTTTGTAAAATGTAAGGAGTAGAAAATACTGATATTCGTGTTAAAATGTAAGGAGTAAAAGTCAAAAGTCGCCAAAAAAATAAATGGTAAACTAAAGTAAAAATGTCTGAAAAATCTACTTGAGTACAGTAATGAAGTGTTTGTACTTCGTTACTTCGTTAACTTCCAATCTCTGATGACCGTAAAGATTAATATGTACATGGTTTGTACAAGCGCTATATAAATACATTACATTTACATGGTTTGCATAACTGTACCTTCTGATAGACTTAAGGCCACTTTGGTTATCTGTGGGCTGCTCTATGGTCTTCTGCAGAAGGATAAATCCTAGAGTTGGCTCCGGGTTATTTAAGCAACAAACGTCCCTGGGTGGACTTGAACAACCGTTCTTTCGGTTAACAGCCAACCGCGCTGACCTATTGCGCCACAGAGACTGCGCCTGGCTGATATTTTATGAGCGGGAGCTCGATCTTTAAGCCACAAGCATTTGCTTTATGGCTTAAGAAATTGGGGAAGCTGACTCATGCGGAAATGTAGAAGCTGGACGTGCATTGTATTGTTCTTACATGTCAATTGAATTCTGACTTTGAATTCAAATATTTGGCAGAACATTTCTGAACTGATGATGTATCAGTCATTTTGCTGGTGATTTCTTGGTCACAGCAACAAGCTTGATCATTGACATACAGTTGCACGCCACGTATCACAAAACTGTTGGGTATGACATTATGTATTTGCTTGTATTACATCAAGTGACCTGCATACCAATGACTGCAAAGATTAATATGCATATGGTTTGCAAAACTGTACCTTCTAATATAGGTAAGGCCACTTAGGGCTCATACATCCTAGAGATGGCTCTCTCCAGGTTATTTAAGCAACAAACATCCCTTGTTGGACTTGAACTTCTATCCTTTCAGTTAACAACCGACCACGCTGACCTATTGCTCCACAGAGACTGCGCCTCCCTGATGTTTTATGAGTGGGAGCTCAATCTTTAAGCTACAAGCATTTGCTTTATGGCCTTTTGAGGTTGTGCTGCACATGTATGCTTATCAGGCTATGTTCCTGTTACTCAGAAATTGGAGAAGCTGCCTCTGTGGTCTTCTGCAGAAGGATAAATCCCAGAGTTGGATCACTCCAGGGAGCTCGATCTTTAAGCCAGAAGCATTTGCTTTATGTGAGCTTTGCTAACTGTGAGAAACTGTCACAAACGCAGATGCGAGGTGATGCAGCGGCGTCTAGAAGCTGAGGAGACAGGCTTAATTGCGGGTGGTGGAACATGTCTATGTCTGTGGATCCTCATGGAGGCAGCTTGATTGATTGTTATGTTCCCTTATTTGTGCGATATAACAGAGATCTAATGTTTTATCAAACCTGGTTGGGAGAGTAACCTTTCTGGTTACTTCTTGACAAATAAAGTAAGTAACGTCACTCAAAGAAAGTTACTGGCTGGGAACCAAAGCCATATCAACTGCAACACATCTGGGCATTGAGAATGAAAATAAATGCTCAGAGATGCATCAGTAGCTTCCAGTAACTATTTGATATTATAGTATTGTCCATGAAGGTACATCTGCCATTTGTTATAATGAGATGTATGACCACAATTAAAGAGCGCCTCTCCTTGTTGGCAGGATTTGAACTTGCAAGGGGAGACCCCAATGGATTTCAAGTCCATCGCCTTAACCACTCGGCCACAACAACCTGAAAAGCAGTGCAATACTGATTTGCACTAATATTTACACTGACTCACGAAAAAAACACGAGTAAAATTAAAAAACACTGCATAAACTTTGCTACCGTGTGTTTATTTAAATATGGGTACACTTTACATGTAGGTGTATACTTTACTGCAAATTAAACTGAGATGTCAGGGTTTCAATCTCCACCTCTGAAAAGTCCTGCTTCTTAGCCGGATTACGTCCGGCCATGTCGTAAATAGTAGGGGCGAGGACTCAAAACCGAGAATATATTGGGGTGTGATATTTTAATTGTTGTGATTGTTGTGTGCCTTTAATATCACACATGTGGATATAATGAAAGAAACTGCCTAGCAAACTCTATTGAAGGTTCCATGGTGTAATGGTTAGCACTCTGGACTCTGAATCCAGTGATCTGAGTTCAAATCTCGGTGGAACCTGGTTTTAAGCCACAGCACAGGTGAAAACATTCAACCTTTCAACTTTCCACATCTAGTTTAAAGTAAGCTTATGTTGGTGGGGGCATGTTGAGGAGTCACCTGGTTGTTAATGTAACTTGAAGGACCTCCAAATTTGACAGTATTGACTGGAAGTGATAGACTTTGAGTTGCATGGGGGATACAAACTTTGTATTCAGTCTCATAATCACCATAAAAATAAGCTATCATTGAAATTTGAACTTGTGTTGCTGCAGTCAGAGTATACAGTGCTCATCCTGAATGGGCCAGTATAGAGCATCAGAATTGCTTGATGAATTAGCTTTGGAACAACCCACAGCTCTCCATTGTCAGATATGGGTGGGGTAGTGGGCAGTGTGTCCAACCCCTTTCTGTGTAAAAAAAACAACTAAAGAAGTCTCTTGGATGAGAGACAAAACTTTTGCGGAGAATCTTTTACCAAGTCCAGTTGCCCTTGGCCTAGTTGTGAACTTTTGGGGTAATAACATGGATCAGGAACCAAAACGGACACATCTGGACTCAATGTGGGCATTGTACAGCAATATTTTACACGTTTAGACCATGAAGACAGTTATCAGTATATTTCCCATCTGGCAGGTATATCTGTGGACACAGTTGGACATTTTGAAGATAATTGCACAATGTTGACCCAATTGTCAGTCTATTTCCCATCTGGCAGGGACATTTCTGGATTCAGGTGGACAGTGATGGATCTTGATTCCCACCATAGGATTTGGACATAGACAGTTGAGAAAACTTCCCTAGTTAACTATGACATGGATGACTGAGAACCTACTATATCATGACATGTTTAATTTACTATATTATAATTTTTTAAACAGGTCCTACTGAAAATCTGTTGGATCAGTCAGGATGGCAGAGCGGTCCAAGGCGCTGCGTTCAGGTCGCAGCCTCCACTGGAGGCGTGGGTTCAAATCCCTCTTCCGACAGCTATCGTTTTTCTGAGACATGGTATATTACTTATTGGCGAGACATAACAAGAAAAAACAAGAAGAGGTGGGGGAGATAGAGTAAAGCCCTGACAGAATACAGACAAAAGATGTGAAATAGTGTCAATTGAGACCAGAAGAATTGGAGAAAAAAAACTAGCTTCTCTTTTCTCCTGTTTTGTACACAACCCAAAGTTTTACAAAACAAAAGATAACTTTCACTAAATCCCTCAGTTAAATCACAGTCAATATTTGTCTCACAAACTGTCTCAATGTCCAATTAAAATCATTTATCCAACAGAATTGAAACTTTAACTTACCCCCGCTGTTTGAAATTGCTTCCTTGTCATTTGGATTTCAGAGTGGAGTCAGCGAGCCCTCAGTGGTTTCTGACCCTCTCTCTCTCAAAGATGTTTGGCAAGGTTTAGAGGCAGGTGATCATCAGATCCCTGGATGCATGCCCTCATCAGTCACCGGTGGAGTCCCGATCTGATCCCTCCTTGAAATCCTGCCGACAACGCCAAGTTTGTTGTGGAAGTTTCTTTAACAGCGAAGGAGGAATTTGGTTTGAAGTGAGACTCGGTTGAAACAGAATAAAGACAGTCTAAAAACTGAATTACAGGTTTTGGTATTATGTGAAAAGGTTTAATTGTTTTCTCGAGAAAACAATTTGATGACAAGAACAGCTTTCACAATGAACAGAGTTACAGAGTGACCACTTTAGAATACTGTTTCTGTCAGGGTCCACGTCATCTATTCTTCAAGGAAATGGTGTGGAGTCATAACAAGCCCAGTTGTCTCCCATAAAGGAGAAACACACAGATGACAAATACAGAAGTCATATACTCTGAGAGGCATTGGAGATCTTATTATGAATAATTAATATGAAAATCATTGGTTAAATGGGATTTTCCCATTATATAATATAAGATGTTCTGGTACATTTTGTTATAACCCAGCTCTACAAACGTGTCAGAAGCAGAATTGATTATGTTAGAAACACATCCTGTCCCTGGTTGCAGTCCCACTTTTACGTCCACTGTTCTTTTGCTCTGCAATTCCTAAACTGAGGGTCATAAACTTTCAGTCACATTCCAACTGAAAGATAACAAATAAGCACACAAACACATCACATCACTGTGACCTGGGGACCCCACCCTTTGTGGATAAGACTAGGGGTCCAAGAGCCAAAGAGCCAGACAAATTTGGGGGAGAGCTGTTAGCTTGACTCTGTATTTGTCTCAGGATATCTTATGTAATAAAAAGGATTCACACATCAACATCTGAGATTTTGACTACTAATTGACTGAACCCTGAGAATGGAGCAGGATTTAGCTTCAACACTAGGAGAAGCAAGTACTTAATGTGAATGTACTGTGCTTAAAAGGAAAAGTGAGTTGATTAGATCTTATTTTGTTAATGCCAATTGAATTGTTCTTGTATCTCAAAGGCTTATTTCAAAGTTGCACTTTGTTCCAACCATAGACTGTATATAGATTAATGGACAGAGCATCCGGTTCGGCAAAGTGCTGCAACTGCGGAAGTAATTTAAACCTGCATTCTATCTGAATTCCTGCAGAGGGCAACACGCGTGGATGCAAAAGGAGGTTGGTTTCGATAGACGTCTATGGAAAAATTACCCACTTCTCACTTGATTTATTATCTCAGTAAACATCTTCATATTGAGTTTTTGGTCCCGATCGCTAGTGTTATGCTTTTGATCCTTTGAGGCTTTTAATCCTATGATGCTTTTAATCCTTTGATGCTTTTGATTTTTTGATTTTTGATGTTTTGATCCTATGATCCTTTTGATCCTATGATATATTTGATCCTTTGATGCTTTTGATCCTTTGATGCTTTTAATCCTATGATGCTTTTGATTTTTTGATGCTTTTGATCCTATGATGTTTTTGATCCTATGATGCTTTTGATCCTATGATGCATTTGATCCTTTGATGCATTTGATCCTTTGATGCTTTTGATCCTTTGATACTTTTGATCCTGTGATGCTTCTGATCCTATGATGCATTTGATCCTTTGATGCTTTTGATCCTTTTATGCTTTTAATCCTATGATGCTTTTGATTTTTTGATGCTTTTGATCCTATGATGTTTTTGATCCTATTATGCTTTTGATCCTATGATGCATTTGATCCTTTGATGCTTTTGATCCTTTGATACGTTTGATCCTGTGATGCTTTTGATCCTATGATGCTTTTGATCCAATGATGCTTTTAATCCTATGATGCTTTAAACCTTTGATGCTTTTGATCTTTTGATTCTTTTGATCCTATGATGCTTTTAATCCTATGATGCTTTTGATCCTATGATGCTTTTGAGCCTTTGATGCTTCTGATCCTATGATGCTTTTGATCCCATGATGCTTTTGATCCTTTGATACTTTTGATCCTATGATGCTTTTGATCCTATGATGCTTTTGATCCAATGATGCTTTTAATCCTTTGATTCTTTAGATCCTTTGAAGCTTTTGATCCATTGATGCTTTTAATCCCATGATGCTTTTGAGCCTTTGATGCTTTAGATCCTATGATGCTTTTGATCCTTTGATGCTTTTGATCGTATGACGCTTTTGATCCTATAATGCTTTAGATCCTATGATGCTTTTGATCCTTTGATGCTTTTGATCGTATGATGCTTTTGATCCTATAATGCTTTAGATCCTATGATGCTTTTGATCCTTTGATGCTTTTGATCCCATGATGCTTTTGATCCTTTGATGCTTTTGATCCCATGATGCTTTTGATCCAAATATTTTTCTTTCTGCATTTCTTTATTTTATAACAGGATTATAACCGCTGTAAGTCATCTTATGCTTTCTGTGTGGACTTAACATGTTGGGAGTATAGCTCCCGGCACCGGGACGTATCCTCGCCATTTTTTGGAAGTGCTGACTTCCTTCATAAATTGTAAGCATTAAACAGTCATAAACACGCTCATGCCATACATCATTTGAAAGCTTAAAGTCTCATAAATCTATCCAGCCCACACACAAAGCAATAAGGTGACTCACAACGGTTATAATCATGTTCTGAAGTAAAGAAAGACAGAAAGATTTGAGTCTAAATCGAGTGTGCTTTCCTACCTGTCTCCTTGTGTCTTTAATCACAGCGGTGAAAGATCGCCAAAGACTTTGTTTTCCTACATCGCCAACACTCCAAGCTATTAGAATATCCAAGCCTTGTAATCCATAATTATCTGGTCCCCTCACAATCTTGTAGTTTCTGGCCAAGTTTCGACGTAGAGAAATCTAGATAGTGCATCAATTCTCGGTTTGATTGTGTGTATCTTTTTCCCTCTGCGCGCTACAACCTCACGCCGCACACCGCCAGACTCTGTGGCTTCTGCAGATTCCACTGAACTTTGGTCCCAGCCAATAGCTTCAGTATTTCTCAAGATACTCCCAAGCTAAGCCAATGAAATCTCTCAGTCCCCATTGGGCCCACGTGGGAAAAACTGACAGCATATCCCACCAGTTAGAGAAAGAGGTCATAAAACTGGCATTCCTGTGTAGCCAATAAGAAGACGAGTTGATTGATATCAAACATGGCCAGAAAAACTATCCCTGTGATGGCTCCAGCCCTTTCAAAGCAAACTAAGACCTTCTTATGGCATTTCACCATTTCATCAAATTATGATTACTTATTCCTATAAATCTATGTATGTACTTCTTTTAGTATATGTGTGAGTGATGTGGATGTGTTTTTGTATTTCAGAAGTTTTGTATTTAGCACTTTTTTAGAAATAAGAAATAAGACAAATGCACAGACATATCTGTAGAAATACATTCATGTAAAATCCATTTTATAAGTCATTTTTTTCTGGATATTTTCTGTTCTAAGTTGAGACATGTGGCTAGGTACTATTTTAGTATATAGCCCATGTAATATGCTTACAGTAGTGCTTTTTTTAATTTTTCAGATGATTTACTTGGACGGAAATAGAAATTCTGGGTTCTAACCTCTGTAGCTCTCGGTTTCTGCATATACATATCAACTTTCTTTTATATCAATGCATATACACATCAACTTTCTTTTTCATTAATGCATGTACACATCAACTTCTTTTTCATTAATGCATGTACACATCAACTTTCTTATTCATAAATGCATGTACACATCAACTTTCTTTTTGATTAATGCATGTACACATTCATTATGTCATCATCACTATTCATTATGACATCAATTTTCTTTAGATCATACACATCAACTTTCATTGATATTAATGCAGATATGAATAAACTTTCTTTTAGATTTATGCATATAAACATCAACTTTCCCTTTGATTTATGCATATACACATCAACTTTCTTTTTGATTAATGCATATACACATCAACTTTCTTTTAGATTAACGCATGTTCACATCAACTTCTTTCGATTAATGCATAAAACATCAACTTTCTTTGTTATAAACATTCCACATCAACTTTCTTTTTGATTTATCATCACACATCATTATGTCATCATCACTATTCATTATTTCATCATCACAATTTATATGACATCACTTTCTTTGGATAATGCATATACACATCAACTTTCTTTTAAGCAATTAATGCATATAGACACATCAACTTCTTTTTGAGATTATGCATACACACATCAACTTTCTTTTAGATTATCATGTACACATCAACTTTCTTTAGATTTATGCATGTACCTCACTTTCTTTATGATTATCATCACCATTCATTATGTGCATCATCACTATTCATTATGACTCACCTTTTTTTATAGATTAATGCATATACACAATAATTTATTTTTTATAGCTTAAACACACATACTTTCTTTTAGATTAATGAATATACTACATCAACTGTCATTTTCATTAATAAATATACACATCAACTTTCTTTTAGATTAACGCATATACGCAAACTTTCATTTTCATTATCATCATTACCATTCATGATTAAGATCATCACATTCATTATGCATCATCAAAATAAACATCCTTATAGAAATCCATACACTATCTATATAATTCTGCATATACAACATCACACTTTGTTTTGAGTGGCAATGCACGCATACACTTTCTTTTTCATTAATGCACATAACATCAATTCTTTAGATATGCATATAACATCAACTTTCTTTTAATTCAATCGCCATACCATGTCTTTCTTTCATTATGAACATCACTTCGTTTAGATACCATCAATCATTTAATTAATTTATAACATCAACTTTCTTTTAGATTAAGCATACACATCACTTTCTTTATATGCCATACACCAAATCTTTTGCATGCATACACATTTCATCTCACATTCATTACATCCCACACACTTTTTTAGAGATTATGCATACACATCAACTTTCTTTTTGATTAATGCATACACATCAACTTTCTTTATAATAAATGCATATACACATCAACTTTTTTTTGATTAATGCATGTACACATCAGCTTTTTTTGATTAATGCATATACACATAACTTTTTTTAATAAATGCATATACACAACCTTTCTTTTAGATTAACGCATATACGCATCAACTTTCTTTTTCATTATATCATTACCATTCATTATGTGATCATCACTATTTATGTGATCATCACAATTCATTATGACATCAACTTTCTTTTATATTAATGCATACACATCAACTTTTGTTTTGAGTAATGCATGTACGCATACTTTCTTTTTCATTAATGCACATAAACATCAACTTTCTTTTAGATTAATGCATATACACATCAACTTTATTTTTCATTAAGCATTATACACATCAACTTTCTTTAGATTTCTGCATACACGCATCAAGGTTTTTTTTAGATTTCTGCATATACACATCCCTTCTTTTCACATCATTTACACCACCTTTCTTTTTGATTTATGCATATGCACATTCATTATGTCATCATTTATTCATTATCTGATCATCACAATTCATTATGACATCAACTTCGTTTATTTTATGCATACACACATCAACTTTCTTTATAATAAATGCATATACACATCAACTTTTTTTGATTAATGCATATACACATCAACTTTTGTTTTCATTAATAAACATACATATAAACTTTGTTTTTTTGATTTCATATACTCAACACTTCTTTTATATTAATGCATATACACATCAACTTTCTTTTAGATTAATGCATATACAATCATCTTTCTTTTTGATTTTCTCTTCACCATTCATTATGTCATCATCACTATTCATTATGACATCAACTTTCTTTTTATAAATGCATACACCATCAACTTTCTTTTATTAATGCATATACACATCTAATTTCTTTTTTATTAATGCTTATACACATCAACTTTCTTTTAGATTAATGAATATACACATCAACTGTCATTTCATTAATAATATACACATTAACTTCTTTTGAATTATGCATAAACACATCAATTTTCTTTTAGATTTATGCATACACATCAACTTTCTTTAAAAAAAAATGTATATACACATCAACTTTCTTTTTGATTCATCATCACCATTCATTATGTCATCATCACAATTCATTATGACATCAACTTTCTTTTATATTAATGCATATACACATCAACATTTGTTTTGAGTAATGCATGTACGCATACACTTTCTTTTTCATTAATGCACATACACATCAATTTTCTTTTAGATTAATGCATGTACACAAACTTTTTGCGTATACACATCAACTTCATTTCATTATATCATCATCGTTCATTATGACATCAACTTCGTTTTAGATTAAGGACAAACACATCAACTTTCTATTATATTAATACATATACACATAAACTTTCTTTTTTGATTAACGCAAATACTAAAGAAGATATAAATAATAGAAGAAATTAAGCAACAACCGTCCCTGGGTGGACTTGAACCACCATCCTTTTGGTTAACAGCCAACTGCGCTGACCTATTGCGCCACAGAGACTGAGCCTCTCTGATATTTTATTGTTTGCCTATTGTTTTATTATTTTGTTTTTGATATATTTATATTAGAAGGGAGACGTTCAGAGAGATATGGAGAAGGACTTTCGGTCAGCACCAAGGTGCTTCTGGAAAGCTGTTCGCCACCTCAGGAGAGGGAAGCGAGGAATCATCAAAGCTGTGTACAGTAAGGATGGGATGTGGTTGACCTCAACGAGGAGGTAATAGAGCGGTGTAGGAGCACTTTGAGGAACTCCTAAATCCAGCTGACACATCCTCTGTGGTAGAGGCAGAGGTGGAGGATGATGGGGATTGTCGTCAATTTCCCTGGTGGAGGTTAATGAGGTAAGCCTAACCTTTTTCAAGTAACATTGTCCACCATGGACAAGACAAATACTTCAAGATTGGCAATAACTAGAATGATCAATCTACACATTTGTGAATATTTTTTCTGTGACTTCACGTTCAGAATACTGGTGTGTGAATATTTTCTACAAGTGCAAATTACAAATTCAGATTTTTTTTTACAAGCTCTCGTGTGTTTTTTCATTGTGTGACATCAAATTAAGATCACACGTGTGTGATTATTTTTGCAAGTGCAAATTTTATTTTTACAAGTGCAAGTTTAAACATATGAGTTCAGATGTTTTGTTCTGCTCGCTCGCTCTCACCTTTTTCCCCATATTTCCCTTCATATGAGTCCGAGCCAGCAGCACTAAGGAAGAGCAGCCTCTCCTACGGCGAGTGGTGGCGACCCACGGGGAAACTTTGGTTTCCCAGTCAGTTCCAGTAGTACAGGTGAGAAAGTGGTGGATAAAACGAGGACTGTGGGTCGGCGTAGTTGGTACGTGAGTGGAAATACATCCAACATGCTAACGCATATCCAACGCCATCACCCAGACATGCCAATCACTGGAACGAGACAAAAAAAACTGTCCAACGTCTCCTCTCTACAGTGGTTAACAAGCCTTTAGATCCAATACAAATAGGGCCAAAAAATCACTGAATCAATCAGGATTTCCACGTCACCTTCAATGCCCCGTATCCACTCGTAGAGTAACCAGTCTTCAAGTATTTGCTGTATGTACTCAAACCTCGTTACAACACGCCATCCCGTCCACCGGGACTTCAGTGTACCGTTCCAACCCTTTAATACATGTCAATCAAGCTGAGCTTGTAAAGGCCATACAGTCTGATTAGTTAAGTGGAAACACCTGTGGGAGTGGAACATGGATGTGTAGAGATGGGTTTTCAAACAATGCACATTTTTGACATGTCAAAGTAGGAAAAGCAAAGGTAGAAATAAAGAGGAGTTATGGCTTAACTCAGTTTACATTTTTATACAGGACATAAGGCATGACAAAGTCAAGAGTAGATGTAACTGTCAAGTGTTTCTTTGGGCTGTGAGGTGTCCACACTTGAAGGACCAGACTTTGGATTTTACTCAAGGTATATTTTTAATTCTGACCAGTTCATCAGGTACCAGGCCGGTATAGCAGAAGGTAAAAAACCTTTATACACAAAAGAAATGAAAACAATTAAATAGGTATTTTAACCATGTGGATAAAGTGTTTAACCTATGAGTACATAGTAGTTGCATATAAGTACATAAGTAGTTGCATATCAGAAGTTGAAGTAATAATAGTGATAACATAAAGTAATAATTCAATCTACACAGCTCTATAAAGAAGAAGAATACACCAATATCGGGTGCAGTATTAACTAACAAACAGAGCATGTCTTAACTAACAAATGTACAGTAGTAAACCTAGTTCCTTTTTCCTTTACCTATACAAAAGGTACTTAGATTTGACACAGTGATAACCTTTTCACCCACAACAATACCCTAATCTATCAAACACCAAACATAAACAACCAAATAAGAGTCCATGTAAGCTTACCGATCCCGTCACAACCGAAATCCCATATCCTCACAGTGTCTGCTTCTGCCGTCTTAGTCCAATGCACACCAGTCAAATGACTGATGCGCGTATTTGTAACACGTCTGATTGCCTGATTCAATCCACCTGGTCGATCGGACGCGCGCAGTTTACGTGCGGGCCGTCGAACAGGACGCGCACAGGAGCCATCTGCGGAGCGGCGTGCAGAGGTCAGAAACTCTAGAAATGATACCTGAAAGTATAGTCTTGGTTAGACTGAGGGGGGGGGGGAACTGCATCTCATTCACTGCAGAGTGATTGTCACTCAGGGTTCAGAGGGACAGAAGCTAATCGTTACGTGCTCCAGATGACTCTGAGGTGAGAAATCTATTTAGATCTTTAAGAAGACCGATATGTAGATTGAATTAGATTTCAGTCACTGTTGTCTCAATACTTCAGTGTCAGCCTACTTATTCTCTCCAAGAAATGCTCCAGTCCTTTCTTTGCATTAATTGGTCTCAGATGTTGCGGTTAACAACCACTGTTGATTATTGGGTACAAAAAGCACTCAAGATATGTATATATATCATTTTTTTAAATGTCTCCAAATAATGTTAAAGTAGTTTTTTTGGTAATTTTAGTATTCGCTGGTTTATTAAGTCAATTCGGCGATGACGTCACAACTGGGGAGCGAAGTCTCAGCCTGGCACTAGAACTACGCGACTGACTGGGATGAGGAAAGGAGGAGGAAAGCCAGCAGCCAAATGATTATGAACCTGCCAGATCTGAGAGGTGTAATGGGAAAATTACATTTAACCAATGAGTTTCATATTAATTTTCATATATAGATCTCCAATGCCTCTTAGAGTAATAACTTCTGTATCTGTCATCTGTGTGTTTCTCCTTGATGGGAGACAACTGGGTTTGTTATGACTCCACACCATTTCCTTGAAGAATAGATGACGTGGAGCCTGACAGAAGCAGTTACCTAGAACGGTGTTTATTAGGGATGAGCGAGTACAGCATTATCTGTATCTGTATCTGTTTACCACATGAATTATCTGTATCCGGATCCGTACTTGGACGAGGCGGGCCTAAACCGAAGGGGTCAGATTTACCTGGAAGTGGGTTGTGTTCTCTTGAAATGTGCGGGGCTTTAACCGGTATGTTATTTAAGCATGCAATTGATATGGGTTGATCAAAAATTGTTATTTTATTGCTGATTAGAAAACTATTTACATGACAGCATCAAGCTTCAGATTAATGATGTTGTCATGGTAAATGTAAAATGTGCTGTATTTATATAGCGCTTTTCCAGTCTTAACAACTGCTCAAAGCGCTTTTACATCTACACGAAACATTCACCATTCACACACATTCATACACTGTGGCCAGGGCTGCCGTACAAGGTGCACCTGCTCATCTTCTGGTCATACCTCAAGTGATCAAAACAATTTGTCAAAATTTGCAGCACAGATATAAAACCACTCTTTAAAATATTTCAAAAACAAAAACAAAATATGTTCAAAAACAAAAGTACAATCATGATTCTATGGTCCCCATAGAAATCTTAACCGATCAGAAACT
>NW_022604380.1:0-3026 GCF_008692095.1 Etheostoma spectabile
GTGATTGTGACAGCATAATCGTTTTTCAAATCCCAGACATCGCCACAGTTCTTGTCTTCCAGGAAAATGTTTTTTAAGTTTAAAACATTTTAATTATTAAAAGAGTTTGTTTTCCATTGGTTTGTTTGGTTAGTCCCGAGTGCTTTATTTCACATAATAATAGGAGGTTGTCTGGTCTCAGGTTTGTTGTAAGTAGTTCTATCTGCTTTGGACGATTTGTCTGATCTCAGGGTTGCAGTGAAACACTTTATATCTGCTTTGGACCGTTTGTCTGGCCTCAGGGTTGCAGTGAAACATTTGTATCTGCTCTGGACCGTTTATCTGGCCTCAGGGTTGCAGTAAAAGATTAGTTATATCCGCTTTGGACCCTTTGTCTGGCCTCAGGTTTGTAGTAAGTAGTTCTATCTGCTTTGGACCGTTTGTCTGGTCTCAGGGTTGCAGTGGAAAATTATTTATATCTTCTTTGGACCGTTTGTCTGGTCTCAGGGTTGCAGTGAAAAATCATTTATATCTGCTTTGGACCCTTTGTCTGGCCTCAGTGTTGCAGTCCGTAGATCTTTCTAAATTGTCCTCCCAGTTGGGTTTAGAAAGTAAGGTTAGGGATGTTAAAACTGGTTGAGGTTAGGGGTATAAAATCATGGTTAGGGTTAGTGGTATAGTAGGGTTAGGGGTTGAGTTTAGGCATGTTAAACTATGGGTTGAGTTTAGGCATAGTTCACCATTGGTTGAGTTTAGGGTTAGAGGTCAGGGTTAGGCCCAATTTACTCTGGGTTGAGTTTAGGGTCAGGGTTAGGGTCAGGCCTGTAAACCTATGGTTGGGTTTAGGCATAGTTCACCATTGGTTGAGTTTAGGGTCCGGGTTAGGGTTAGGGTTAGGGTTAGGGTTAGGGTTAGGGTAGGGTTAGGGTTAGGGTTAGGGTTAGGGTTAGGGTTAGGGGTTAGGGTTAGGGTTAGGGTTAGGGTTAGGGTTAGGGTTAGGGGTTAGGGTTAGGGTTAGGGTTAGGGTTAGGGGTTAGGGTTAGGTGTTAGAATTATCTCGATGATCCCCCCCGCTTCATCCGTCGACTGGGCGGTTAGATAGGGGATCAAAGGTAGGTGCACGGGCCGGCGCACGTCAGTATGAACTTACCATTCCTACAATGTCCTCTACCTAATTCTTTTCGATTTTGAAATGGAAGTACATTCAGTACTTTTAACAGCATTCAATAATGCTTTCCCCATTGTTATTCAATGAGTGATAGTGATTGTGACAGCATAATCGTTTTTCAAATCCCAGACATCGCCACAGTTCTTGTCTTCCAGGAAAATGTTTTTTAAGTTTAAAACATTTTAATTATTAAAAGAGTTTGTTTTTCATTGGTTTGTTTGGTTAGTCCCGAGTGCTTTATTTCACATAACAATAGGAGGTTGTCTGGTCTCAGGTTTGTTGTAAGTAGTTCTATCTGCTTTGGACGATTTGTCTGATCTCAGGGTTGCAGTGAAACACTTTATATCTGCTTTGGACCGTTTGTCTGGCCTCAGGGAGGCCAGACAAACGGTCCAAAGCAGATATAAGTGTTTCACTGCAACCCTGAGATCAGACAAATCGTCCAAAGCAGATAGAACTACTTACAACAAACCTGAGACCAGACAACCTCCTATTGTTATGTGAAATAAAGCACTCGGGACTAACCAAACAAACCAATGAAAAACAAACTCTTTTAATAATTAAAATGTTTTAAACTTAAAAAACATTTTCCTGGAAGACAAGAACTGTGGCGATGTCTGGGATTTGAAAAACGATTATGCTGTCACAATCACTATCACTCATTGAATAACAATGGGGAAAGCATTATTGAATGCTGTTAAAAGTACTGAATGTACTTCCATTTCAAAATCGAAAAGAATTAGGTAGAGGACATTGTAGGAATGGTAAGTTCATACTGACGTGCGCCGGCCCGTGCACCTACCTTTGATCCCCTATCTAACCGCCCAGTCGACGGATGAAGCGGGGGGATCATCGAGATAATTCTAACACCTAACCCTAACCCCTAACCCTAACCCTAACCTAACCCTAACCCCTAACCCTAACCCCTAACCCTAACCCTAACCCTAACCCTAACCCCTAACCCTAACCCTAACCCTAACCCTAACCCTAACCCTACCCTAACCCTAACCCTAACCCTAACCCTAACCCTAACCCGGACCCTAAACTCAACCAATGGTGAACTATGCCTAAACCAACCATAGGTTTACAGGCCTGACCCTAACCCTGACCCTAAACTCAACCCAGAGTAAATTGGGCCTAACCCTGACCTCTAACCCTAAACTCAACCAATGGTGAACTATGCCTAAACTCAACCCATAGTTTAACATGCCTAAACTCAACCCCTAACCCTACTATACCACTAACCCTAACCATGATTTTATACCCCTAACCTCAACCAGTTTTAACATCCCTAACCTTACTTTCTAAACCCAACTGGGAGGACAATTTAGAAAGATCTACGGACTGCAACACTGAGGCCAGACAAAGGGTCCAAAGCAGATATAAATGATTTTTCACTGCAACCCTGAGACCAGACAAACGGTCCAAAGAAGATATAAATAATTTTCCACTGCAACCCTGAGACCAGACAAACGGTCCAAAGCAGATAGAACTACTTACTACAAACCTGAGGCCAGACAAAGGGTCCAAAGCGGATATAACTAATCTTTTACTGCAACCCTGAGGCCAGATAAACGGTCCAGAGCAGATACAAATGTTTCACTGCAACCCTGAGGCCAGACAAACGGTCCAAAGCAGATATAAAGTGTTTCACTGCAACCCTGAGATCAGACAAATCGTCCAAAGCAGATAGAACTACTTACAACAAACCTGAGACCAGACAACCTCCTATTATTATGTGAAATAAAGCACTCGGGACTAACCAAACAAACCAATGGAAAACAAACTCTTTTAATAATTAAAATGTTTTAACTTAAAAAACATTTTCCTGGAAGACAAGAACTGTGGCGATGTCTGGGATTTGAAAAACGATTATGCT
>NW_022604381.1:0-17986 GCF_008692095.1 Etheostoma spectabile
TTTCGTTTCGTTTATTTCACACGTCATTATTGTACATTCAGACACAATTCCATGAGGCACAACAATCCTATACAGGACGCATGAAATGGGAACCCCAAATAAGCTACTAAAAGCTTTTCAGAGGGGCCCGAAAACAAACACCAACAACAACAACACACCTCCAAAACTCAATTACCATAGACAAACAAAACAAACAAAACCCAAACAACAAATAAACAAACATCCCAGCACAAATTATAGAATTTAAAAATGATCAACAATATGAAGAAAGCATTTTTCCTTGACACGTTTCTTAAAGATGGAGACAGAATGCAACAATTTTAAGTTTTCCTCAAGCTCGTTCCAAATCTGCGGTCCCCTACAAACTATACTCAGGCTCGTACATTTTAACCGACGTTTTTTACCAGTAATTCGGCATTTTCCCCTTGTATCATAGGTATACAGGGGACGACAGATTGGGACAAGCTCACATAACCTGCCGTTTAACCTGTGAACAACCTGGAACATCATACAGGCATTATGATATATGTTATGTTCAGGGAGCCTCAGTAATCCAAGACGATGAAATAGAGGACGAGTGGGGGTGTTAGGCTCAGACCACATTAATGCCCGTATAACTTTTTTCTGTAAACTATGTAGTTTTCCCAAATGGCTAGGAAAAGTGTTACACCATATAGTATTACAATAATTTAAATGCGGTTCAAACAAAGTTTTATATAAGGTGAGCAGTGTAGGGTGTGGAAGTAAATGTCTTAGTTTAAAAATAGTCCGACATATTTAGATAATTTTTTAATTAGGTGATCATATGGCATTTGAAATTTAAATTTTCATCAATATAAACTCCAAGGAATTTAGTGGCATTTACTCTTTCAATTATTTGTTCATTTATTTTAACACAGACATGCTTGTTTACTATTTGGTTTTGATTAGAATGAAATACAATGTAATTTGTCTTTTTAATGTTAAGAGATAATTTATTACACCGAAACCAAATTTCTACATTTCTTAATTCTCTATTTATTATTTCTTCCAGTCCCTTGGACTCTTATGTATGAATAAATTTGTGTCATCAGCAAATAAACTTTATGTAAAACCTTAGTGGAATTTTCAAAGTCATTAACATATAACAAAAACAGAAGAGGGCCCAAAATGGATCCCTGAGGGACTCCAAATTTAATGGGTTTTCTTAAAGAAATTTGTTCCTTAATATTTACAAATTGCTGTCTGCCACATAGATAACTTTTGAACCAACTAAGTGCTAGTCCTCTAATTCCATAATGATGTAATTTGTTCAATAAGATATCCAAATCAATAGTATCAAATGCTTTGGATAAATCTAAAAAAATACCACAGTCACCTTTATCAATGGCATCATTGATCTTTTCAGTCAGATCTAGTATAGCCATGCATGTGGTACTAATTTTCCTAAAGCCATATCGGGAAGAAACAATAATATTTAACTTGTCAAGGTATCCATTTAACCTCTTGTACACTACTCTCTCGAAAACCTTAGAAATTGTAGGCAAAATAGATATGGGACGATAATTGCTCATATCATTTTTATCCCCAGATTTAAAAACTGGTATAATTTTAGAAATTTTTGCCCTTTTCGGCACAATTCCAGAGAACAACGAAAGGTTTATGCAATAAGTAAGTGGCTCAATGATATCAACTGCAATGGCTTTCAGAATTATGCTACAGATTTCATCCTCACCAGCAGTGTACGAACTTCGTAAGTCTGAAATGATTTTAATGACTTCGTTGCAGTCCGTTGGCTTCATAAAGAAAGAATTGTTGTAGTTGCCTTGCAAATAGTGATTAGGAAAAATACCCTGCGGTTGGTTTATATTATTAGAAAGTTTTTCCCCAAGTGAGGCAAAGTAATTATTAAAAGTGTTTGCTAGATCAATATCGTTTGAGGAGTTATTAGCAATATCTGGAAGCACAGTGCTGTTTTTGCTCTTATTAAGTACTTCATTTAGCACTTTCCAAGACTTCTTAGAGTCACCCTTAGATGCTTGAATGAGGTATGAATAATGGCTACTTTTACTTTTCCTAATTATATGTGTGAGTTTATTCCTATAATTACTGTATAATTTCTTATTCTTGGCACTTGGTTTTTTTAAGACATTTTTGTATAGTTTGTTCTTATGCGCAATAGATTTTAAAATACCCTTTGTGAGCCAGGGGTTATGACCAATTCCACCATAATTTACAGTCTTCTCAGGGATGGTACGATTAATAGAATTTGTGATTTCATTTAATAGGTAGTCATATGCAGTGTCTGGATCATTACAATCATAAATTACTTCCCAAGTTTTTGCCTGTAAACTACCCCTCAATTGTTTGAGAGTAGTCTCATTTAGGATTTTAGTTTTAGTTTTTTGCTTCTGTAATTTAATCTTACTATCAGATTCTAGAAATAAAACAATTGGAAAATGGTCAGTAATATCTGATAACACAACTCCAGATTCAAGCCTAGCATTTTGAATGTTTGTAATGATATTGTCAATAGCTGACTCTGTGGAGTGAGTCACTCTAGTAAATTGATTTATGGTACAAAAAAAGGAAGAAGAATGTAAAGTATTAATAAAGTCATTTTTGATAGCATCTTCTTTGAGAACATCAATATTAAAGTCCCCTAGCAGAACACAATCTTTGTTTTTCCTGTTTATGGAGAATAAGATGTCTTCCATTTTAATTTTAAAAGTATCAAAGTCATGTTTTAATATTAAACATACATGTGGCATATTGAATCCGTAGGATTAACTAATCTGTGGATGGCCTTAGTGACTACCTTTCCTATAGGTTAGTAAGCAGTGAGGATATTTATTTGCTTTCTTTTTGATGCTGCCTTTCTTTAAATTAATGCTCATTTCTTCTTATGCTGCACTGTAACTTTTATTCTTGTGTTTATGTGTCCTAATGTTTCTATTTTGTTTTTAACTGTCTATTCATGTGTCTTATTGATTTTTAATGCTTATGACTTTTAACTGTTTGTACTTGTGTTTATCTGTTTTAATGATTTGTGTAAAGCACTTTGAATTGCCCTGTTGCTGAAATGTGCTATACAAATAAAGCTGCCTTGCCTTGCCTTGCCTTGCTAATACCATGTGGAATTCTACGGGCAAAAAAATAAATAAAAATTGCTACAGCATCGTTTCGCGACATTTTCTTTGGCAATACTGTATTGACACACAGACGCCAAGTATCAATCTATTATGTGTAGGTCCGTTTGTCTGCTTGACAATCCAATTTTGCAGCAATAAAATTAAAGTGAGATGAACAAACAGAGAAATGCATCTTTTTAAATAAAACAGAATAATAAAAATCAGAATACTTTTGTATCGTAACATAAGTATCATGATGATATGGTATTGTGAGGCCTCTGGTGATTCCCACCCCTATTGAATTCATGTTAAGACTTTTAATTTTTTAAACAGTTTTTTAAATAACAATAATTGGGAGGCACCCCCTGCATTGACTCTTAGAACCCCCTTAGGGGTCCCGGGCCCGCTGTTGAAGATCCCTTTATTACAGTACAACAGGAAAATATTACGGACATTGCCAGGCACAGTCACACAACAACCTAATGTGAAAATAAGACATTTGGTATTGTAAAAATCAAAAGGCAGATTTAAAAAATAATTTATGTTCACTTTATTAAACGCTTGAAATTGCCACATTTGAACATTTTGCCACGAATGACCTATTACATAGGCCTTTTTACGTAAAGGAAATTGAGGAATTAGTTGCATATTCAGTACAAGTTAGTTGCTGCCCTAAAGCATATTCACCGTAAAAAAAAAAAAAAAAAGTTAGTTGCTGCCCTAAAGAATATTCACGGTTAAAAAAAAAAAAAAAAGTTAGTTGCTGCCCTAAAGCTTACTGATATGTTATAAACACCTCTGCAAGATTTAGTAGGATTAATCAACTTGAAAGACTTTGCTCTGTATCAGATATGTCACTTTTGGTGAAATGAAAATGAACAGACAGGCTTGCGTACTTATGGTGTCTGGGGTGTAATTACCTGCCGCTGAAATGATAATGTCAGCCAGGCTGGTTAGCTCCTTCAACTGTTCCTTGGGTGTACATCTGTGGGCAATGGTCACTGTGGCATCACCTGAGAGAAAACAGATTTTTGCCAGGATTACATTTCACATCTGCTAATTACATAAAACAAAAAAAGATTAACACTACAATAAAGACCACCCCTGCTAACGTCAGGAAAAAACATATTACACATTTATGAAATAAAACATAAAGAGCAGAGGTACCATATCACACAAAAGGAAAGTCTTATTTAATGATTCAGGCCCGTCACCTATATGCAATAGGGCTCAAAGGTTTGGGCACCCCAAGTAAAAATTTGTATTAATGTGCGTAAAGAAGCCAAGAAAAGATGGAAAAATCTTCAAAAGGCATCAAATGACAGATTAGACATTTGTATTTTATGTCACAAACAGTTAGATTTGATTTCCATCATTTACACTTTCAAAATAAGAAAACAAAAAAGTGGCATCAGCAAAAGTTTGGGCACCCTGCAGAGTTAATACCTTTTACTGCCCCCTTTGGCAAGTATCACAGCTTGGAAACGCTTGTAGCCAGCCAAGAGTCTTTCAATTCTTGCTTGAGGTATCTTCACCCATTCTTCCTTACAAAAGTCTTCCAGTTCTTTGAGATTTCTCGTCTTTCTGTCACGCACTGCTCTTTAAAGGTCTATCCATAGATTTTCAATTATGTTGAGGTCAGGAGATTGTGAAGGCCATGGCAAAACCTTCAGTTTACGCCTCTTGATGTAATCCACCGAGGATTTTGAGGTATGTTTAGGATCATTATCCATTTGTAGAAGCCATCCTCTCTTTAACTTCAGCTTTTTCACAGATGGCATCAAGTTAACATCAAAAATTTGCTGAAATTTTATTGAATCCATTTTTCCTTCTACTCGTGAAATGTTCCCTGTGCCACTGGCTGCAATACAACCCCAAAGCATGATTGATCCACCCCGATGCTTAACAGTTTGAAAGAGGTTCTTTTCATTAAATTCTGTGCCCTTTCTTCTCCAAACGTACTGTACCTTTGCACATTGCGGCCAAAAGGTTCTACTTTAACCTCATGTTCCACAGAACTTGTTTCTACAATGCATCAGGCTTGTCTATATGTTCAGTTGCAAACTTCAAACGCTGATTTTTGTGCTGAGGACGTAGAAGAGATTTTCTTCGAATGGATCTTTCATAAAGACCCTATTTGTACAAGTATCTCTTTATAGTGGAATGGTGTACCACAACTCCAGAGTCTGCCAGGTCTTTCTGGATGGATCGTACAGTCAAATATGGGTTTTGACTTGCTTTTCTCAAAATCTTGCAAGCTGTTCTGTCTGATATTTTTCTTGTTCTTCCAGATCTTGCTTTACCTTCCACTGTTCCTGATGACTGCCATTTCTTAATTACATTCCGAACAGAAGATATTGGCATCTGAAAACGCTTTGCTATCTTCTTATAGCCTTCTCCTGCTTTGTGAGCGTCAACTATTTTCAGTTTCAGTTTTCTAGGCAACTGCTGATTGTTGGGGCAAGGTCAGATGAGCCTGGGCATTTAAAACCTTAAGATTGACATCACCTGGTCTTTCCAGACGATGATTGAGAGCAATCCATGACGCTGTCAGGTCTCAGCTTTCCAAAGGGGGCTGTGCACGCTATAAACTCTGCAGGGTGCCCAAACTTTTGCAGACACCATTTTTTAGTTTTCTCTTATTTTGAAAGTGTAAATGATGGAAATCAAATCTAACTGTTTGTTACACATTATACGAATGTCTAATCTGTCATTTGATGCCTTTTGGAGATTTTTCCATCTTTTCTTGGCTTCTTTATGCACATTAATACAAATTTTTACCTGGGGTGCCCAAACTTTACCACCGCTATTTCATTTACTGACATTCGTACAACAGTATCAGGAGCAAGTGGTCCTTTATTTCCTATAAAATATTGAAATTAAATCAATATTTAAACTTTTAAGAACCTGTTTTCATGGACTACATGATATTTACTGAATGCATCTTGGTGCTTAAGACAACTGCATTATTTGATTTGTCAGTATACACAATTATAAAAGTTAATAAAAAAGTTGAATATTTTTTTTTTTTATTATATGTATCTGTCTGACTTAGCTCAGGATGTAACAGTGATAGACCAATCACACATTCACTCCATTCAAAGTCCGAGAAGCATGCTACAGTATTAAAAAAAAAAAACTCTTGAGTTTTTACAAGCTTGGAAATGTAGTAGCAAACAGCTTTTGGTCAGGGTATGTCATTTCTTAGTGCTGTGGGCAGTACAAAATGTACCTCCTTTGTATTGAGTTTGCGAGGAGGATATCTTAAAAATCAAAGCACATAACATGTAACTAATTGCATTGGCTCAGTAGCACTAGGATAAGAGTAAGACTAAAGGAAAAAGTGCATATGCACTTGTTAAATATAAAAATTACAGTAGCCTGCTTATAATTACCTTGTTTATTATATTAATCTCAATCATGAAATTCTCTTTAAACTCATTAAAGCAGTGATTCATTCTTCAGTGAACTACATGACAGGTGGTACATTACACAATAAAGGAAAGCAACATGACGATAGTAATTCCTAATCTTTATCTAAAATAGTCAAAAACATCCTGCATAGTCACATCTGAACTGTGACAAGGAAGACAGGTATGGGGCGGGAAAGAGGATCACAGGGCTTCTAGGAAGATAAGAACGAGACGGAAAGAGGCAAGTCACAGCACATCAAACATCCAGGATGCATTCCTTATGAGGTGTGTGTGTGTGTGTTTGAGAGAGAGAGAGAGAGAGAGAGAGAGAGAGAGAGAGAGAGAGAAAAAGAGCTGACCACAGAATGGAATGGAACTCCTTATTCTAAACTCCTTATATTTAAATTTAGCAGTGTATTTGCCACAGTATTACCAGATGATATCTTCATCAGCTTTTAAACCCTGTCATTGTGTGTTGGTTCACTTTAGCCTTTTCTTCCAGAACTGCCCAAGTTTCCAACATGCACAAAATTCTATTTCAGTGACACTGAATTAGATTTAAAATGCAAATAAGGATTGAAACCATACAGAAAAATGCAAGTTTAACATTTTTTAAGAAGTACCTAGGTTATATACATTTAAACGCTTTCACTTGTTGGACTCCAGTTCAATACAATGAATAATGGAAGGTCTGAGTAAAAACATGGCTCTCAGATATTATCTAAGTAAACTTGGTGTGTTGGCAACTGGCTTTCCATTAATATTAAAATCTAAAAAAGGTATGTAATAGCTTCAAAAGGGACCCTGGATTGTGTACAAGCTTATAAGATTAAACATTGCAAGTCGAAGGATTTTAACTGAACGGAATGGATTTTATTTTTTTTAAGTCAGATAAGTTCCTTTAAATCCTTCAATAGACTTGCCAGTCTATGACACATTACATAGAAGACCTAAAGAACACAAATTTCTAGTTCAATTCCAGCCAAGGAGTAATTTTTATATTGATGTTTCAACCTGTTCTCTCCTTTTGTCTGTCTCTACTGTTGAGAATTAAACAATTGAGAAATGCAACGTTAAAAAAATACATAAACAAAAGACTAGAATTATCAAAGCAATGTTCCAGAAATGTAAATGATGTGTATGATCTGTTGCACTACAGTGTTCATCTCTTCCTCTTTATTCTCTGCCAGACATGCTCAGTAAGCTTAAAAGGGGTGTTCTAGTTAGAATGGCATGTTTCAGAAGCAATACATAGCCAAGTCGTTTGAGACCGCCATGGACGTTTAATTCCTACACTTTCACCAGCAAAGCAACCCAAAACTATGAGACAGCTCTCTAATACCTCTTTACCTAACACCACCTACCAGGGTTGGGCTAGGGTTGTCTGATCAGGGTTCAACCATCCTTTTGGAAATTCAAACCAAGCCAGTCTACATGGGTATATCCCTGGCCATGACAATTCAGATGTTACTTGGCTCAAACCAGGAGCAATGCATAACAATTACCTTAAGTGCTAGAAATGGGCGCTGCTTTCATGTCATATTCAGTGAACAGCTAACATCACATACTCTAGTCTATCTGTGTACCACAAGAACTAATATGATTTGTAGCTACTTGAATCTGTCATTGTACAGTAGGAACAATAAATAAAGCTTATTTCATAATTGTTTCGCAGTGATTATGTTCTAAAGCACAAATAAATAACCATTAAACACTTCTCAGATGATTTTGTGCAGAATGATTTCTCAGCTCTGCATTTTTATTGCAGCAGCTGGACAAGGAAGTAGGTTACTCTAGGATACATTGTTGACAATGTTAAGACAAGGGGAGAATAGTTCTCTTTGTTAGATTTAAAAAAAAAAAAGGCAAGTTGGGCTTTGCTGTTGCTTCATGACTTCAAGAGAGAGATTCACGCTCCCCAGCAGCCGCACTGAACTTCAGGCTGCAGACGGGTGTCTCATGACAGTGAGAGGAAATAAGAGCAGCGGTACAGAGAGAATTCAACAACTTATTTTTATACATTTAGGTTCTAATGCTGGGTTTTTACAGGCAGTTTAGCCTGTAAACCTCCGCTACCTCACTGCACAAGGCGGACTAGTGAACATCTAGGCATTCACTGTCAGCGGACTGTTTGGAAATGAATTAAACCGCTCCACTCGGCTGTTGTTAAAGCTGTGTGTAATAATCCTAGTTGTATATGTTCTACGGTGAAAACTCAGTCTAAAGCACAGTGAGACAAAATGTCTGTTTTTGCTTTTTCAAAGTGTGCGGTGAACAGAACTGTGACGACTGCCCCAAAGTCATTTTCAACAAATAGCATAATTTATCCTACTCTGGCTGTTAGCGACCCAGGTAGCGCGCAATTAACATTGAAATCGACCCTAGTCTACCCTGATCAAACCCACCTGGCGAAGAGGGTTACTATTCAAACACACAGACGACCTAGGTATATCCCTGATTGAGCCATTGGTGTGAAAGGGGTATAAAAGTGATGACAGTGGGGGCTGCAGCTGTGTTTCAGTCTAATGACCTTTATGTGTGCTAAAGGTACGATGTGCAAGATCATTTTTTTTTAGGTTACCCACTCCTTATTTAACAAACTGTCAGACATTTGCTTCAAAGCATTCCTTTTTGCAGTTATTCCAGTTACAACAACTTGAAAACGGCAGTTATTACACTGAATATATATTTTGTTTGCATGCAGCTGCTTGAGTTGTTTACACCTGTTGATTTGACCTGTAATTCTGCTATACTTTGACAGGTCAAACATATCGTGTTGCTTCATCTAAACAGCAAATCCCATGCAATACCTTACAAGTCCCCTCCCTTCTTCCTACACCCATAGAAGGGCAGTTAATCCGTCTGCCCAAAGTCTCGCCCTGTTTGTACTCTTCCTTAACAGCAGGATGTGCAACAGTATTAATTGTTTGATTAAAAAGGTGAGGAGTCATTAAAGCCCTTCAGGTATTGGTCACATCCTGACGACAAAAACATCAAATATCTTTCAGGGAAAGTCAAGATGGCGCAATATCATTTGCATACAAAGAGCAGCATTCATGTCATTACAATGCTGACTCACCTGCACAAAGATAAGCATGCGTTCATGTGCACACACATCAATTCAAACACACTTACCCCCGGGGCGTTCATGCTTGCGATCCGTGTGCAGCAACATTGCGATGGGCATTCCAACATTTTTGGAGCGACCAGCGACCAGCACATTCTTCCCCACCGTCTCAATACCTGCAAACATATTTTTAAGGGGAAAATTGTGGACAACTTCAGTGGGCAAGGAGCAAAACGGTTTGAAAAACACACAATACTGAACTTTAACAAATACATCACAGAGAGACCGGGGCGGTTTGTCATCTTTGAGTGATCAAACAGGCATGGGAAATGGGATTGTTCTTCTGGCTGCGCACGCACACACGCACGCAAGCACGCATGCACGCACGTGAGACTGGCTAGGCCACTCCAGGACCTTAATGTGCTTCTTGTTGAGCCACTCCTTTGTTGCCTTGGTTTTGGGTCATTGCCATGCTGGAATACCGTCCACAACTCTTTCCAATGCCCTGGCTGAGGGAAGGAGGTTCTTAGCCAAGATTTGATGGTACATGGCCCCATCCATCGTCCCTTTGATGCTGTAAAATTGTCCTGTCCCTTAGCAGAAAAACACCCCTAAAGCATAATGTTTCCACCTGCATGTTTGACGGTGGGAATGGTGTTATTGTGGTCGTAGACAGCATTTCTCCTCCTCCAAACACGGCGAGTTCCAAAGACCTCCATTTTGGTCTCATCTGACCACAACAATTTCACCTAGTTGTCCTCTGAATCATTCAGATGTTCATTGTCAATCTTCAGACGGGCATGTATATGTGCTTTCTTGAGCAGGGGAACCTTGCGGGCACTGCAGGATTTCAGTCCTTTACGGCTTAGTGTTACTAATTGTTTTCTTGGTGACTATGGTCCCAGCTGCCTTGAGATCATTGACAAGAGCCTCCCGTGTAGCTCTGGGCTGATTCTTCACTGTTCTCGTGATCATTGCAACCCCACGAGCTGAGAACTTGCATGGAGCCCCAGGCTGAGGGAGGTTGACAGTTCTTTTGTGTTTCTTCCATTTGCAAATTATTGCACCAACTGTTGTCACTTTCTCACCAAGTTGCTTGGCAATGGTCTTGTAGCCCGTTCCAGACTTGTGTAGGTCAACAATCTTGTCCCTGACAGCTCTTTGGTCTTGGCCATGGTGGAGATTGGAATATGATTGATTGCTTGCTTCTGTTGACAGACGTCTTTTATACAAGTAATAAAGTGAGATTAGGAGCACTCCCTTTAAGAGAGTGCTCCTAATCTCAGTTTGTTACCTGCATAATAGACACCTGGGAGACAGAAATCTTTCTGATTGAGAGGGGGTCAAATAATTATTTTCCCTCATTAAAACGCAACTTATAACATTTTTGAAATGCGTTTTTCTGTTTTTTCTTGTTATTCTGTCTCTCACTGTTCAAATAATTCTACAATTAAAATTATAGACTGATGATTTCTTTGTCAGTGGGCAAACACACAAAATCAGCAAGGTATCAAATCTTTTTTTCCCCTCACTGTATAAACAGTGGATAGAAAAAGTCTAAACACCCCTGTTAAAATACATGCATTCCAAAACGCTAATCTTGTTTTGGTGAAGCCATGCTTTTGTGGATTTGGATCTGTGCTTTGGGTCGTTGTCATGCTAAAAGGTGACTTCCTCTTCATCTTCAGCTTTCTTACAGAAGCCAGAAGGTTTTGTGCCAAAATTGCCTGGTATTTGGAACTGTTCCAGCTGAAGAAAAACAGCCCCAAAGCATGATGCTGCCACCACCATGCTTCACTGTGGTATGGTGTTCTTTGGGTAATGTACAGTGTTTTTTTTTGCGCCAAACATATCTTTTGGAAATGTGGTTAAAAAGTTCAACCTTGGTTTCATCAGACCATAATACATTTTCCCACATGCTTTTGGGAGATTTGATGTTTGTTTTTACAAACTTCAGCCAGGCTTGGATATTTTTCTTGCCACCCTACCCCAAAGCTCATTCATATGAAGAATATGGGAGATTGTTGTCACATGTAGCACACAGCCAGTACTTGCCAGAAATTCCTGCTGCTCCTTTAATGTTGCTGTAGGCTGCTTGGAAGCCTCCCTGAGCAGTTTTCTTCTTGTCTTTTCATCAATTTTGGAGGGACATCTAGTTCTTGACAATGTCTCCGTTGTGCCATATTTTCTCCACTTGATGATGACTGTCTTCACTGTGTTCCATGGTGTATTTAATGTTTTGTAAATTCTTTTGTACCCTTCTCCTGACTGTTATCTTTCAACAATGAGATCCCTCTGATGGTTTGGCAGCTCTCTGCTGACTATGGCTTTTGCTCTAAGATGCAACTAAGAAAATGTCAGGAAAGTCCTACTGGAACAGCTGAACTTTATTTGTGATTAATCAGAGTCAATTTAAATGATGGCATGTGTGTATTGACTTCTATTTAACATAGTTTGAATCTGATAGGTTAATTCTGAAAACAGCCAGATTTCAGTTTGATTTTAAATTGAATTGTTCACATTATAGGTCACATTTAAAGGTGGAAAAAGTTCTGACATGATTTATCTTTGTCCTGGCAAAGCAAACCTGGCATTTTAACAGGTGTGTGTGTGTAGACGTTTTATATCCACTGTGTATATAAAAAGGCCGTTTCTCCTTGCTCTACCTAAAATTGTTGAAGAACCTTTTCAAAGAACTCCAGCTTTTTCATCTTCAAGAGCACCTTCAGATTACTTGGATTTTTTAAACTTTTTTTTTTTTTTTTTTAAATGTAGTGATTGGGGAAGCTTAGATGTAATACGGTTGTGAAATAAATTATTCATAAACAAAGAACTGACTAAAGAAGAAATTAAGGGATTAAATCCCCGTAGATGATACAATTAAAATGCACGTTTTGTGACTCTTATTTTTTGTTTCCATAAACCATCTCAACCTGACAGTCAACACTTCCCTTTTGTCCTCCCTGCCCTAAAAGCCCAGACGTGTGTCCATGTAGTGCAGAGATAGAAGGAGAAATAAACCTACCTCTTCTTATCCTCAACACATTCTTAATAGTGATAGCAGAAAGCCTTCTAAGCAGCTTCAACACAGTCTGGTATGCAAATTGCAAAAATTCACCAATAGATAGTAGCTGATAGTGAAAACAGGGTCTCTCACTTCTTTATAGAGTAAAGGGCACTTATCATTAATAGCATCATGATCATCATCACAAACACTTCATCCAAAAAAAACTCCAACATCGTCAAGGACTCTCCCACACACTCATACGGAATCTTCATCTTTTTTTTCTCATGTTAATTTTTTCATTCTTGCACGCCATCTTCAAGTGCATTAAGTTCAGTTTGAATCAAAATTAACATGCAGCTTGACTAACTTCTTTGTTTTAACATGAGAAAAGTATGACTTTTTAATTAATTCAGTTAACCAAGCCTACTCTTTGAAGAGTTATGTGCCTTATTTTAAGTAATTGGAAACTTTGAAAAACATTTTTTAACTCATTATACAAGCACATCTGAAAGACACTGCATTGAGATTAGTTTGTGAAAAGGTGCAACTAAATTCCTAATTTGGCAGAATATTTACATTCTTACTTGGTCAAAAAGCTGACAGTGTTCCAGTGCATTAAAGGAGAATTCCGGTCAATTTTAACATGTAGGTCTGTTGTTTGTAAATTTGGAGTGCTGTCAGTAGAGAGAGAAAAGCAAAAACAATCGGTGCTGCCTACACCATGTTATCCTCCTGCTAGAGTTAGCACCCAACAGGCTTAAACAGGGCAAGTTTTTAAACATGTTCAAAATATCATTAAAATTGCTTACCCATGTGCAGTGATTCCTTTCGAGAGAACACAGTGAATCTCACTACTGTAGATGTGAAAGAAATGCATGAAAGTTGTGCTAATTCAGCTGTGTTTAGTTCCTGTGTTGATACTGCAAAGAGTGCTTCAGGACCGTCTACAAAATACAACACCAAAAAGAGACACAAACATCTCTTCAAAAATAAGCATATGCTTTTATACAGCTGAATAAGCACAACTTCCATGCATTTCTTTCAGATCTACTGCAGTCATATTCACTGTGTTCACGTGGAAGGAATCACTTCACATGGGTAGACACTTTTAATGACACTTTGAACATGTTTAGTGGCTAAAAACACATTTAAAACTTGCCCTGTTTAAGCCTGTTGGGTGTTAACTCTAGCAGGAGGATAACTCGGTGCAGCAGCACCAATTGCTTTCATTTTTCTCTCTACTGACCGCACTCCAAATTTACAAATAACAAACATACATGTTGAAATTGACTGGAACTCTCCTTTAACACAGTAGACAGATTTGAAGTGCATGTAGGGAAATGATTGTTAGGCGCCATCTAGTGAGCCACACATGAAAGACAGGATGATCCCCCCCCCAACAGAGATGCCAATGCAGCAAGCGCAGTAATTAGTAAGTAACAAATGTAATGTGCTTCTATTATCAGCATTAGTCTCGCATTGCCGTCCTGTCTCCACAGGTCTGTGTCAGCGCTGGAGTATGGTGTGGCTACACCACCTATTTATTCTGAGATAGGGGGGAAAATGCTCTGGCTTGTTTGTATTTCAGTCAACCAGGTCAAGAGGGAAGGAATGCGTTGGATTTCAGGCTTCATCCTAGAAAAGTAAATCCGTTGAGCTAGACTACATCAAGATTGATTAAAAAGGTAATTAATAATAGTAATAGGCTGCACTAAATACAACCTTCATTATTAACGCCATTACTCCTATTAAAGTAATGTTCTCTCGAGCAAAAACGAATCGCCGTGGAGAAATGTCACGCTCGTAAGATCTGAAAAAAAAGACTGTTGGAAAAAAACCAACGCAGGTGGTGAAAAGCCAATCTCCAGGTCCACTACGACACTGCGCATTTATAACATGGAACTGAGGAATGCAAGGCGGTCTTTATTTTCTGATATTATTGCTAAAAACAATAATAATTCCCGTGCTTTGTTTTTCCATCGTTGACAGGTTAACAAATCCCCCGTGCCAGTAGCAGTTGAACTTTTTATCCACCAAGGCCTGCAATGACTTTGCAATCTTCAAAATTCAAAAGTGCCTCCATACCAAGTACTGGATGTCCAGACAAAAATAATCACAATATGACCCAATTTCAAATGATTAACTATAACAACCTAGAGGACATATTCAACATCTAAAAAACCTTGTCCTGTTGCCTCAAAAACGTACCGACTGTCTTCTTCAAAAGGTTTCAAATTGTTTGGCTTCTTATCTTCTGCAAATTGTTAACATGTCGCTTTTTTCAGGCATCTTCCAAGAGGCCCTGAAAACTGCAGTCATTATGCCTATCTTAAAAAAGAGCAATCTAGATACGTCAGTAATGGACAATTATAGGCCAATATCAAACCTACCATTTTTAAGCAAAATCATTGATAAAGCGGTTTCTCAACAACTCAACCTTTTCTATCCCTAAATAATACGTTTGATACCTTCCAATCGGGATTTTGACCACACCACAGTAGTGAGACAGCTCTTGCTCAAAGTCTTTAATGACATCCACTCGAACACAGACAGTGGCAAAACTACGGTCCTAGTTAGGGCTAAAACTAGAAATAACCTGTCGCCTGGAGAATGCAGTCCAATAAAAAAACTGTCTAGATGCATTGAACAAATTAATGATTGGATGTGCCACAACTCCTTAAATTGAATGAAGGAAAAACGGAGCCACATTTAGTAGCCACATTAAGGATATAACCAAGTCAGCCTTTTATCAACTTAAAACATATCAAGGGTAAAGGACTTATGTGTCAACAAGATCTGGAAAACTTATACTGCCTTTATCTTCAGTAGACTAGACTACTGTAACAGTGTCCTTACAGGTCGCCCTAAAAAATTAGTCCGACAACTGCAGCTGATTCAGAAAGCTGCTGATTGCGTCCTCACCAACACAAGGAAAGCTGATTACATCAATCCAATATTGAAGTCTTTACACTGGCTTCTTGTGCCCCAAAGAATAGATTTAAAAAATTTATAAAATTCTTCTGCTGGTTCATAAATCAATAAATGGTTTAGGGTCAAACTACCTGTCAGATCTACAAGTGAATTATGAACCGCAGAGGCCTCTAAGGTCATCAGAGACAGGTCTGCTTGTCATCCCCAGAACCAGAACAAAAAAGGAAGAAGCGCCATTTAGTTTCTATTCTCCGTATATCTGGAATAAACTCCCAGTAAACTTTAGATCAGCCCCAACGCTCTGCTCTTTTAAATCAAGGCTGAAGACCATTCTTTTCAATATTGCCTATGTTTAATTATTTACTGTACTGTGAATTTTATTCTTTTATTCTGGTATTCAACCTGTTTTTGATTAAATGTTTTTACTTTTGTATTAATTGTTTTAACTTGTATCTACTGTTAATTTTGTATCAATATGTACACTTTATATAAAAATACACTTTATATAAAGTTTTAATAATGTCTTTGATGTTTTATGTAAAGCACTGCCGCTGAAAAGTGCTATACAAAAAAAATTGCCTTGCCTTCAGAAATACTAATATTCAACATCTTTCAATTAATAGATTGTTTGCAGCAGTTTAAAAAAAATGGAATTACCACTTCGCGTTTTTGTGCCTCTGCCAACCAGGGAAATTAAGACTCATAATATATACAGTGAAGACTTTGAAGGAATTTAATAAAAGGTATCAAATGTTTTTGGCAAAACACATTTTCAACCAAGCAGCACAGAAGATCTGTACAGTAGGCACCCAAGGTCACCAGTTCAGTATCTGACCAAATGTGAAACTTTGTCACAATTTCCCATTCTGTTTCAGAGTTATGGCATTGAATGATGGCCGGAAAAGTGTTTTTGTAGAACATTATGTTGTCACGCTGAAGTTGACCTTTGACCTTTTGGGTGTAAAATGTCATCATTTTATCCTATTAGACATTTGTGTGAAATGTTGACAGAATTGGCATAGGAATTCTTGAGTTTTTTTGGTTATGTCTCCGGCCATGGCATAAGAAAAGAACACAAACACACCATGAAAAGAACATAACCCAATAACATTAAAAATTGAGTTAAAAAATGAATAATAGAGCTGAGCTGAGTTTTTTGTGTTTACCTGCTCTTTTGATGATCTCCCAGACAGCTGCAGGTGTGGCAGGCACCATGGATCTCTGGTCTAGACACAGCTTACCAATATTCCCAATGTGGAAGCCGTCCACATCCTTCTCTGGAGCAATGGCATTACATACTGCTCGCTCATTGATGTGCTCTAAGAGAGAGGGATTAGACAGATACTAAATGATATTACATATAATAGGTTAAGTCAGGCCATTCAAAGGCAAGAAACTCAACTCATACATTCAAATAAAAAATAAAGATTAATAAATCAACGTTACTATAATGGAATTTACTTATTTAACTAAAGCCCACCTTAGTCCAATTTTCATATTGATTCCGCCATGATTTTTGTTAAGAAAGAATTATATATGCAATTACTACAAATTGAGCTGTACAGGCTGCCTCTTTTGTTTAACTTTGATGTCAGTGAGAAAAAGTCATGTGCAGCTGTGGCGCCTGTGTTTACCGGGAAGTGGCAGCTGCACCAACAATCCGCTGACCCTCCAGTCACGGTTCATCTTGTCAATCAGCTCCAGCAACTCTTCCTGGGAGACGGAGCTACGCCGCACCACTGTGTCACTGGAAATACCTGGAGAGCAATACACATCATCACACACACTCCATGTTCATGTAGCCATGTGCATGTTAGTTTTGCAGTTGCGTGATTTCACACAATACATTTATTTTTCTTAGGAAAAATGTGTTTATCCATGTTTATCTATATGTACATGCATGCCTGAAAATTGGAGATGCATTAGGTGGATCTATGTTATGTTTGTTGCATGATGCAAATTATGCATACAGAGTTCAACAATGCACGCAATGCTCATACTAGGATGCTAGCTGCCCGGGTCTTGTTCCTAACATAAGTACGACTGGCTGGGCTCCCCCACCAAGACCACTCCAAGATGGGTCTCATGTTGCCCTGCTACCAGCTCTTCCAATCACGCTGGATTTCTCTGTGGAGCTGACGAGCCAACTCTGTTCCCGAAATCACCACAGCGGTGTGCCTGGAGAGGTAATCCATAAAAACATGAATGAATGCTGGTCCTTAGAGAATGAATCCTACTGACATTGGCGATAGTGCTGTTTATATAGCGCCACCATGAGGTTGAAATGTGTGGTTTTAAGTGAAATACTTTATTAAAAAACTATTGGATAGACTCACATTCAATTCAGATACTTGAAAACTAATTATATCCCCCTCAGCTTAGTTCTTCACTAAGCTTAACTAGCTGCAGCACTTCAAAGGCCTGCTGATAGAAACAAAACGGACATTTTTTGTAAAAG
>NW_022604382.1:0-8057 GCF_008692095.1 Etheostoma spectabile
GTCCAGCTCCCCCTCTGGTGAGGGCGCACTAGCTTCATCTGCTCCCATTACTCTACCCAATTACTGCTCTGAGATTCCAAAACAAGCTGCAATTGCTGTAAGACTATTGAAAGCTGTGAGGAAAGCTCAGCCCCTCCTGTCAGGGAGGGGAGTTTTGCACACAGAGAATCTAAGTCACCAAAACTGTAAGGGGTGTACATCAACGTCAGTCCTCTCTCCTCCTACTGGGCGGAGTGGGCATGTAGCCCGCCTCTGGTGTGTGGCGCGTCTGCTCTCCCTCACTGAGCTCATTTACTGTTAGACGCAGCTGCTCTTGCTGCTTTTTTATCTCTCTGAACTCTTTGTTAAGTTTTTCCTTATTCTAGTTGATCTTCGCAGCATAACTTCCAGGGTCCTCGTTGGGAAATTTACCTTTAAATGTGCTGCTACAAAAACGTCTTGAGGACTTGTGATCTAGATCTGGGCCTGCGTTTATGTCGTTTTTTAGTCCTTTCCCTAGAGCTAGAGCTTCTGTCTGTTTGCTCACTTTCCCTGCTGCTGTCTGACTGTTCGCTATCTTCCTTACTCCTGAGTCTTGTGGGGTACTGTGGTGAGGTGGACTGGGTCCTTTTACTGACATGTGAAAATGCTCTGGATTTTGTTGGCAAAAAGACGCTGAATATGGGGGTACTAGCTTTGCTGGGCCGGCTGGGACTGTAGCCGCTGGTTGTGGTGGAGCCGCTGCTGCTCCCCTGGCGCTGACTGTACCATTAAATTTAGATAACATTCTAAATCCTGTACGCGGCCCTCTAATGCCGGTATCAATGGGTCCTGTGGTACGTCTATTGTAATGCATTTGGCTGTAAATGGGCAGTTACCACTGGGGCTTGGACTGTGGGTTTGATGCGTTGGACCTGTATACGGCGGAGGTGGAGCGGAAATTCTTAGGTTTCTTATGTCTGGATAAAAAGGGTTGTTGGCGGGGGCGGGCCTCAGCGGGCAGCGGGGTTTCTCTGCGCTAGCGGTTTTATTCTGTTCGGCTTCTGTCTCAGTTTTTGGTGAACTTTTGTCATCTTGGTTTGTCAATCCCAATTGTTTCTGTATTGCATTTGTCATTTCAACCCCACCCCATATTTCTCTTTCTGCGTTCATACTCCTTGTGCTTTGGTTTAGTCAATTTAAACCATTTTCTTTCTTTTCCTCCTCTGCCTGCCTTTCCGCATACTCCAACTTACTTTTTTAATACTTCACTATTTCATTCACTTTCTCCGGGGACGGCGCCCCTTCTCCCTCAATCCATCCTCCTCTCTCCCATTCTTTCACAGTCTCTTTTGCTACTTTCTCCTCTCCTTTACTCCCATACTTTTCACTGCCCCTACTAACACTTTACCATAAGGGGTCGTCATTTTACAACAAATAAGCAGTGAGAAAAAATCCAACAACCCAAACCACAACAAAAATCACACATGCAACAACGAACAACTTTTTCATTAAGACTCCATCTAGAGCCTTTTTATGTACATCTCTATAATCTTTACAACTTAAAAAGTGACCTCTCACTCCTTCGCACAAATACACTCGCGGTGGACTCGTAATATTACAATGACAATCTGTTAACTGCAACTCTTTTCAGGATGTTCACACAGAACCAAGGGTGGCAATTCACAATCATCATCTGAACTATCTGTCCTTAGCAGTCTCCTACCTCGTCAACCATCTGGACGTATTTTCCTCTGACTATTTGTCCCTTTTCCTCTCCTACCGCCACCCGTATTATTCAACAATTCTCTTACAAACTCTCTAGTTGTTTTTCTCTGTTTAATCACATCACATGCCCCAACATTTCATCTGTTATACCTTTAATTACAGCACATTCAATCAATACATTTCGCTTAAAACAACACTTACGACAGTTGAAATGTGATCACATCAATTTAGTTTTCAGCCAATAACAGAATTTTGATTTTAAACAGGCTTCTGCCTACCTCTTTTGTTGAGAGCTCCCAGTGATCACACCAACGAATCGCAGTATCGCCGCTCAGTCCCCTTCACGGGCTGCGGGATGTCAGTCCGGTGGCTGAGCTGAACCGGACCGTGGACACAATGCCAAGGTCCAGTTGGATTCCCCTGTCCAATTACGTTATCGCGTCCGGGGTCACCAAATTTGTTGGGGAAATCCTTCTATAAACTGACAACTGACTCCATGATGAATTTAACACAGTGTTTATTCTTGTGGTCAACAGATGAAATGCGTTTCCGAGCAATTCTACATGCACGGACCTGATGGAAACTTGTCTAGTACAGAGGTTCCCAAAAAGGCACTTAAACAATATTGTGCTCAGGGTTATATTGGTTCCCCTTGTGGGGCCTGATTGGTCAGCTATACTGTTGCTGGGTTACACTCTCTGCTCTGCCTCTTCCCTCTTTCTTCTTATTATTTTCAGTTATCATTTACCTCACCAGACAGCTATGTTCACTCCCTCCTTAGTTTGTATGTCCTGTTCTCTGAGTTATCAGACCGTCCTGAACTTCAGTGTCCTTGGCCTCACCATCTCCTCCTCCCGTGCTCACTGTAGCATATCTGACTAAGATAGCCCTGTCTGTTCTCTCCCTCCTAGCTGTAACCCAGCTGCAAAGCATAATGTATAATATGTCACACATACACACACTCTTATTTAGTCTTTGGTTAATTCAGTATATACTTTAAGCCAGCTTTTACGTGGCCGTTCCTGAGTGCCCTGTTCATCACCACCTCAGTCATTGTATTATTTTCCCACAATAGCCATGAGGGCCAATGGGAGCGCTTCTACCCATGTTAACTTGCTTCCTGCACATGCCTTAGCTATCTTAGCCTTCAATGTCTGGTTTGCTCTTTCCACCATTCCCTGTGACTGTGGATGATAAACTGATCCGAAGGCATGAGTGATTCCCAGGGCCTGTTCTACTTCTCTTAGTAGTTTGTTGTTAAAATGTGTGCCATTATCTGACCTTATTTGCCTGGGGACCCCATACCTCGGGATGAGTTCAGTTTTGAGCCATTTCACCACTGTTTTTGCGTCCTCTTTTCTGGTGGGAATGGCTTCTACCCACCTAGAGAACCTGTCTACCATCACCAGAAGATACCTTTTTCCCCCTACCACATTTTCTGCGCCCATATCAGTATAATCTATACTGATATCTTGAAAACAAGCTGTGGGGACTGGGTACGCTCCTTTAGTGTGGTGTATGGTTTCTGAACATTATGCTCTCCACACACCCTGCATTCCTGACAAAAATGTGTCACCATGTCCCTCAAATTGGGGTGCCACCACAGCTCAGACAGATTCAGGAGAGTCTGTTTTCTTCCTTCATGTGTTGGTCTGTGTGCCTCAGGTAGCAACATTCTGCACATCTCGGCTGATGCTGCTATCTTTCCTTGATGAGACCTCCATATCCCATCTTTGTCTTTTGTGGCGCCGCTCCGCTGCCACTGACATGTCTGTCTCCCCCTTTTTCTGAAATAAAATGGCATTGAGAAAGCCATTGTTTTCAGAAACATCCATATGAAATGGGAGTGAGTAGTCTGGGGAGGTGAGTGTCTCTGCCCTTGCTAGGGCACTTTTGAGGTCAGAGAAGGCGGCCTCGGCCTCTGTTGTCCATAGGAGGGGGGCGGTGAGACAGCGATGAGTTCTGTTGGTATAGTCAGGGATATGTGAGCGGCTGTATCCTGTGAGGCCCAGAAAAGACAGCATGTCTGCAACTGTGAGGGGCTTCTGACTGTTGGGGGTTCTGTGAGACTGTCATTTGTTTAGCTTTGCTGGGCTTGGGCTTGTTTAATTCTTCCAGTTGTTTCTTTAACAATTGAGTTTGTAGTCTTTTTAATTCATCTTCTTGTTGCTCTGCTCCTTTTTGGTGTTTTGACAGGAAATGACGCACATTCTCGCCCCATGTTGCATCGGTCATTGTTTGCAGGCCTACTACTCCTCCTAACTGTGTCTGAACTGCTGTGGGTAATCCCCCTAGTACCCCATGGCGGAACAGCGCCACTGTGGCGGCGGACTGGTCCACGGCTCCCTCATAGCACGCTGCCAAATCTTTTTTGCTCTATCTGCATAGGCATCAAAATTTTCATCACTTAGTCTTTTTAAATCATGCCATGCTGCATGATCCCCAACTGTGGGATACATGCGGTGCAGCTCAGCCCAAATGCCAGGGGTTACTGCTGATGCAGGCACTGATGCGGGAACAGTGGGTCCAGCTCCCCCTCTGGTGAGGGCAGCACTAGCTTCATCTGCTCCCATTACTCTACCCAATACTGCTCTGAGATCTCCCAAACACAGCTGCACTCCTGCTGTAAGACTATTGAAAGCTGTGAGGAAATGCTCAGCCCCTCCTGTCAGGGAGGGGAGTTTGCACACAGAGAATCTAAGTCACCAAAACTGTAAGGGGTGTACATCAACAGTCCTCCTCCTCCTCCTACTGGGCGGAGTGGGCATTGTAGCCCCGCCTCTGGTGTGTGGCGCGTCTGCTCTCCCTCACTGAGCTCATTTACTGTTAGACGCAGCTGCTCTTGCTGCTTTTTTATCTCTCTGAACTCTTTGTTAAGTTTTTCCCTTATTCTAGTTGATCTTCGCAGCATAACTTCGTCAGGGTCCTCGTTGGTAAATTTACCTTTAAATGTGCCTGCTACAAAAACGTCTTGAGGACTTTGTGATCTAGATCTGGGCCTGCGTTTATGTCGTTTTTTAGTCCTTTCCCTAGAGCTAGAGCTTCTGTCTGTTTGCTCACTTTCCCTGCTGCTGTCTGACTGTTCGCTATCTTCCTTACTTCCTGAGTCTTGTGGGGTACTGTGGTGAGGTGGACTGGGTCCTTTTACTGACATGTGAAAATGCTCTGGATTTTGTTGGCAAAAAGACGCTGAATATGGGGTACTAGCTTTGCTTGGGCCGGCTGGGACTGTAGCCGCTGGTTGTGGTGGAGCCGCTGCTGCTCCCCCTGGCGCTGACTGTACCATTAAATTTAGATAACATTCTAAATCCTGTACGCGGCCCTCTAATGCCGGTATCAATGGGTCCTGTGGTACGTCTATTGTAATGCATTTGGCTGTAAATGGGCAGTTACCACTGGGGCTTGGACTGTGGGTTTGATGCCGTTGGACCTGTATACGGCGGAGGTGGAGCGGAAATTCTTAGGTTTCTTATGTCTGGATAAAAAGGGTTTGTTGGCGGGGGCGCCTCAGCGGGCAGCGGGGTTTTCTCTGCGCTAGCGGTTTTATTCTGTTCGGCTTCTGTCTCAGTTTTTGGTGAACTTTTGTCATCTTGTTTTGTCAATCCCAATTGTTTCTGTATTGCATTTGTCATTTTCAACCCCACCCCATATTTCTCTTTCTGCGCTTCATACTCCTTGTGCTTTGGTTTAGTCAATTTAAACCATTTTCTTTTCTTTTCCTCCTCTGCCTGCCTTTCCGCATACTCCAACTTACTTTTTTCATACTTCACTATTTCATTCACTTTCTCCGGGGACGGCGCCCCTTCTCCCTCAATCCATCCTCCTCTCTCCCATTCTTTCACAGTCTCTTTTGCTACTTTCTCCTCTCCTTTACTCCCATACTTTTTCACTGCCCCTACTAACACTTTACCATAAGGGGTCGTCATTTTACAACAAATAAGCAGTGAGAAAAAATCCAACAAGCCAAACCACAACAAAAATCACACATGCAACAACGAACAACTTTTTCATTAAGACTCCATCTAGAGCCTTTTTATGTACATCTCTATAATCTTTACAACTTAAAAAGTGACCTCTCACTCCTTCGCACAAATACACTCGCGGTGGACTCGTAATATTACAATGACAATCTGTTAACTGCAACTCTTTTTCAGGATGTTCACACAGAACCAAGGGTGGCAATTCACAATCACTCATCTGAACTATCTGTCCTTAGCAGTCTCCTACCTCGTCAACCATCTGGACGTATTTTCCTCTGACTATTTGTCCCTTTTCTCTCCTACCGCACCCGTATTATTCAACAATTCTCTTACAACTCTCTAGTGTTTTTCTCTGTTTAATCACATCACATGCCCCAACATTTCATCTGTTTATATCCCTTTAATTACAGCACATTCAATCAATACATTTCGCTTAAAACAACACTTACGACAGTTGAAATGTGATCACATCAATTTAGTTTTCAGCCAATAACAGAATTTTGATTTTAAACAGGCTTCTGCCTACCTCTTTTGTTGAGAGCTCCAGTGATCACACCAACGAATCGCAGTATCGCCGCTCAGTCCCCTTCACGGGCTGCGGGATGTCAGTCGGTGGCTGAGCTGAACCGGACCGTGGACACAATGCCAAGGTCCAGTTGGATTCCCCTGTCCAATTACGTTATCGCGTCGGGGTCACCAAATTTGTTGGGGAAATCCTTCTATAAACTGACAACTGACTCCATGATGAATTTAACACAGTGTTTATTCTTGTGGTCAACAGATGAAATGCGTTTCCGAGCAATTCTACATGCACGGACCTGATGGAAACTTGTCTAGTACAGAGGTTCCAAAAAGGCACTTAAACAATATTGTGCTCAGGGTTATATTGGTTCCCTTGTGGGGCCTGATTGGTCAGCTATACTGTTGCTGGGTTACACTCTCTGCTCTGCCTCTTCCCTCTTTCTTCTTATTATTTTCAGTTATCATTTACCTCACCAGACAGCTATGTTCACTCCCTCCTTAGTTTGTATGTCCTGTTCTCTGAGTTATCAGACCGTCCTGAACTTCAGTGTCCTTGGCCTCACCATCTCCTCCTCCCGTGCTCACTGTAGCATATCTGACTAAGATAGCCCTGTCTGTTCTCTCCCTCCTAGCTGTAACCCAGCTGCAAAGCATAATGTATAATATGTCACACATACACACACTCTTATTAGTCTTTGGTTAATTCAGTATATACTTTAAGCCAGCTTTTACGTGGCCGTTCCTGAGTGCCCTGTTCATCACCACCTCAGTCATTGTATTATTTTCCCACAATAGCCATGAGGGCCAATGGGAGCGCTTCTACCCATGTTAACTTGCTTCCTGCACATGCCTTAGCTATCTTAGCCTTCAATGTCTGGTTTGCTCTTTCCACCATTCCTGTGACTGTGGATGATAAACTGATCCGAAGGCATGAGTGATTCCCAGGGCCTGTTCTACTTCTCTTAGTAGTTTGTTGTTAAAATGTGTGCCATTATTGACCTTATTTGCTGGGGACCCCATACCTCGGGATGAGTTCAGTTTTGAGCCATTTCACCACTGTTTTTGCGTCCTCTTTTCTGGTGGGAATGGCTTCTACCCACCTAGAGAACCTGTCTACCATCACCAGAAGATACCTTTTTCCCCTACCACATTTTCTGCGCCCATATCAGTATAATCTATACTGATATCTTGAAAACAAGCTGTGGGGACTGGGTACGCTCCTTTTAGTGTGGTGTATGGTTCTGAACATTATGCTCTCCACACACCCTGCATTCCTGACAAAAATGTGTCACCATGTCCCTCAAATTGGGGTGCCACCACAGCTCAGACAGATTCAGGAGAGTCTGTTTTCTTCCTTCATGTGTTGGTCTGTGTGCCTCAGGTAGCAACATTCTGCACATCTCGGCTGATGCTGCTATCTTTCCTTGATGAGACCTCCATATCCCATCTTTGTCTTTTGTGGCGCCGCTCCGCTGCCACTGACATGTCTGTCTCCCCTTTTTTCTGAAATAAAATGGCATTGAGAAAGCCATTGTTTTCAGAAACATCCATATGAAATGGGAGTGAGTAGTCTGGGGAGGTGAGTGTCTCTGCCCTTGCTAGGGCACTTTTGAGGTCAGAGAAGGCGGCCTCGGCCTCTGTTGTCCATAGGAGGGGGGCGGTGAGACAGCGATGAGTTCTGTTGGTATAGTCAGGGATATGTGAGCGGCTGTATCCTGTGAGGCCCAGAAAAGACAGCATGTCTGCAACTGTGAGGGGCTTCTGACTGTTGGGGGTTCTGTGAGACTGTCATTTGTTTAGCTTTGCTGGGCTTGGGCTTGTTTAATTCTTCCAGTTGTTTCTTTAACAATTGAGTTTGTAGTCTTTTTA
>NW_022604383.1:0-22500 GCF_008692095.1 Etheostoma spectabile
GCCCCATGTTGCATCGGTCATTGTTTGCAGGCCTACTACTCATCCTAACTGTGTCTGAACTGCTGTGGGTAATCCCCCTAGTACCCCATGGCGGAACAGCGCCACTGTGGCGGCGGACTGGTCCACGGCTCCCTCATAGCACGCTGCCAAATCTTTTTTGCTCTATCTGCATAGGCATCAAAATTTTCATCACTTAGTCTTTTTAAATCATGCCATGCTGCATGATCCCCAACTGTGGGATACATGCGGTGCAGCTCAGCCCAAATGCCAGGGGTTACTGCTGATGCAGGCATGATGCGGGAACAGTGGGGTCCAGCTCCCCCTCTGGTGAGGGCAGCACTAGCTTCATCTGCTCCCATTACTCTACCCAATTACTGCTCTGAGATCTCAAACACAGCTGCACTCCTGCTGTAAGACTATTGAAAGCTGTGAGGAAATGCTCAGCCCCTCCTGTCAGGGAGGGGAGTTTGCACACAGAGAATCTAAGTCACCAAACTGTAAGGGGTGTACATCAACAGTCCCCTTCCTCCTCCTACTGGGCGGAGTGGGCATTGTAGCCCCGCCTCTGGTGTGTGGGGCGTTCTGCTCTCCCTCACTGAGCTCATTTTACTGTTAGACGCAGCTGCTCTTGCTGCTTTTTATCTCTCTGAACTCTTTGTTAAGTTTTTCCTTATTCTAGTTGATCTTCGCAGCATAACTTCGTCAGGGTCCTCGTTGGTAAATTTACCTTTAAATGTGCCTGCTACAAAAACGTCTTGAGGACTTTGTGATCTAGATCTGGGCCTGCGTTTATGTCGTTTTTTAGTCCTTCCCTAGAGCTAGAGCTTCTGTCTGTTTGCTCACTTTCCCTGCTGCTGTCTGACTGTTCGCTATCTTCCTTACTTCCTGAGTCTTGTGGGGTACTGTGGTGAGGTGGACTGGGTCCTTTTACTGACATGTGAAAATGCTCTGGATTTTGTTGGCAAAAAGAGACTGCTGAATATGGGGTACTAGCTTTGCTTGGGCCGGCTGGGACTGTAGCCGCTGGTTGTGGTGAGCCGCTGCTGCTCCCCCTGGCGCTGACTGTACCATTAAATTTAGATAACATTCTAATCCTGTACGCGGCCTCTAATGCGGTATCAATGGGTCCTGTGGTACGTCTATTTGTAATGCATTTGGCTGTAAATGGGCAGTTACCACTGGGGCTTGGACTGTGGGTTTTGATGCCGTTGGACCTGTATACGGCGGAGGTGGAGCGAAAATTCTTAGGTTTCTTATGTCTGGATAAAAAGGGTTTGTTGGCGGGGGCGCCTCAGCGGGCAGCGGGGTTTTCTCTGCGCTAGGGTTTTATTCTGTTCGGCTTCTGTCTCAGTTTTTGGTGAACTTTTGTCATCTTGTTTTGTCAATCCCAATTGTTTCTGTATTGCATTGTCATTTTCAAACCCCACCCCATATTTTCTCTTCTGCGCTTCATACTCCTTGTGCTTTGGTTTAGTCAATTTAAACCATTTTCTTTTCTTTTCCTCCTCTGCCTGCCTTTCCGCATACTCCAACTTACTTTTTTCATACTTCACTATTTCATTCACTTTTCCGGGGACGGCGCCCTTCTCCCTCAATCCATCCTCCTCTCTCCCATTCTTTCACAGTCTCTTTTGCTACTTTCTCCTCTCCTTTACTCCCATACTTTTTCACTGCCCCTACTAACACTTTACCATAAGGGGTCGTCATTTTACAACAAATAAGCAGTGAGAAAAAATCCAACAAGCCAAAAACCACAACAAAAATCACACATGCAACAACGAACAACTTTTTCATTAAGACTCCATCTAGAGCCTTTTTATGTACATCTCTATAATCTTTACAACTTAAAAAGTGACCCTCACTCCTTCGCACAAATACACTCGCGGTGGACTCGTAATATTACAATGACAATCTGTTAACTGCAACTCTTTTTCAGGATGTTCACACAGAACCAAGGGTGGCAATTCACAATCACTCATCTGAACTATCTGTCCTTAGCAGTCTCCTACCTCGTCAACCATCTGGACGTATTTTCCTCTGACTATTTGTCCCTTTTCCTCTCCTACCGCCACCCGTATTATTCAACAATTCTCTTACAACTCTCTAGTTGTTTTTCTCTGTTTAATCACATCACATGCCCCAACATTTCATCTGTTTATATCCCTTTAATTACAGCACATTCAATCAATACATTTCGCTTAAAACAACACTTACGACAGTTGAAATGTGATCACATCAATTTAGTTTTCAGCCAATAACAGAATTTTGATTTTAAACAGGCTTCTGCCTACCTCTTTTGTTGAGAGCTCCCAGTGATCACACCAACGAATCGCAGTATCGCCGCTCAGTCCCCTTCACGGGCTGCGGGATGTCAGTCCGGTGGCTGAGCTGAACCGGACCGTGGACACAATGCCAAGGTCCAGTTGGATTCCCCTGTCCAATTACGTTATCGCGTCCGGGGTCACCAAATTTGTTGGGGAAATCCTTCTATAAACTGACAACTGACTCCATGATGAATTTAACACAGTGTTTATTCTTGTGGTCAACAGATGAAATGCGTTTCCGAGCAATTCTACATGCACGGACCTGATGGAAACTTGTCTAGTACAGAGGTTCCCAAAAAGGCACTTAAACAATATTGTGCTCAGGGTTATATTGGTTCCCCTTGTGGGGGCTGATTGGTCAGCTATACTGTTGCTGGGTTACACTCTCTGCTCTGCCTCTTCCCTCTTTCTTCTTATTATTTTCAGTTATCATTTACCTCACCAGACAGCTATGTTCACTCCCTCCTTAGTTTGTATGTCCTGTTCTCTGAGTTATCAGACCGTCCTGAACTTCAGTGTCCTTGGCCTCACCATCTCCTCCTCCCGTGCTCACTGTAGCATATCTGACTAAGATAGCCCTGTCTGTTCTCTCCCTCCTAGCTGTAACCCAGCTGCAAAGCATAATGTATAATATGTCACACATACACACACTCTTATTTAGTCTTTGGTTAATTCAGTATATACTTTAAGCCAGCTTTTACGTGGCCGTTCCTGAGTGCCCTGTTCATCACCACCTCAGTCATTGTATTATTTTCCCACAATAGCCATGAGGGCCAATGGGAGCGCTTCTACCCATGTTAACTTGCTTCCTGCACATGCCTTAGCTATCTTAGCCTTCAATGTCTGGTTTGCTCTTTCCACCATTCCCTGTGACTGTGGATGATAAACTGATCCGAAGGCATGAGTGATTCCCAGGGCCTGTTCTACTTCTCTTAGTAGTTTGTTGTTAAAATGTGTGCCATTATCTGACCTTATTTGCCTGGGGACCCCATACCTCGGGATGAGTTCAGTTTTGAGCCATTTCACCACTGTTTTTGCGTCCTCTTTTCTGGTGGGAATGGCTTCTACCACCTAGAGAACCTGTCTACCATCACCAGAAGATACCTTTTTCCCCCTACCACATTTCTGCGCCCATATCAGTATAATCTATACTGATATCTTGAAAACAAGCTGTGGGGACTGGGTACGCTCCTTTTAGTGTGGTGTATGGTTTCTGAACATTATGCTCTCCACACACCCTGCATTCCTGACAAAAATGTGTCACCATGTCCCTCAATTGGGGTGCCACCACAGCTCAGACAGATTCAGGAGAGTCTGTTTTCTTCCTCATTCATGTGTTGGTCTGTGTGCCTCAGGTAGCAACATTCTGCACATCTCGGCTGATGCTGCTATCTTTCCTTGATGAGACCTCCATATCCCATCTTTGTCTTTTGTGGCGCCGCTCCGCTGCCACTGACATGTCTGTCTCCCCCTTTTTCTGAAATAAAATGGCATGAGAAAGCCATTGTTTTCAGAAACATCCATATGAAATGGGAGTGAGTAGTCTGGGGAGGTGAGTGTCTCTGCCCTTGCTAGGGCACTTTGAGGTCAGAGAAGGCGGCCTCGGCCTCTGTTGTCCATAGGAGGGGGGCGTTGAGACAGCGATGAGTTCTGTTGGTATAGTCAGGGATATGTGAGCGGCTGTATCCTGTGAGGCCCAGAAAAGACAGCATGTCTGCAACTGTGAGGGGCTTCTGACTGTTGGGGGTTCTGTGAGACTGTCATTTGTTTAGCTTTGCTGGGCTTGGGCTTGTTTAATTCTTCCAGTTGTTTCTTTAACAATTGAGTTTGTAGTCTTTTTAATTCATCTTCTTGTTGCTCTGCTCCTTTTTGGTGTTTTGACAGGAAATGACGCACATTCTCGCCCATGTTGCATCGGTCATGTTTGCAGGCCTACTACTCCTCCTAACTGTGTCTGAACTGCTGTGGGTAATCCCCCTAGTACCCCATGGCGGAACAGCGCCACTGTGGCGGCGGACTGGTCCCACGGCTCCCTCATAGCACGCTGCCAAATCTTTTTTGCTCTATCTGCATAGGCATCAAAATTTTCATCACTTAGTCTTTTTAAATCATGCCATGCTGCATGATCCCCAACTGTGGGATACATGCGGTGCAGCTCAGCCCAAATGCCAGGGGTTACTGCTGATGCAGGCACTGATGCGGGAACAGTGGGTCCAGCTCCCCTCTGGTGAGGGCAGCACTAGCTTCATCTGCTCCCATTACTCTACCCAATACTGCTCTGAGATCTCCCAAACACAGCTGCACTCCTGCTGTAAGACTATTGAAAGCTGTGAGGAAATGCTCAGCCCCTCCTGTCAGGGAGGGGAGTTTTGCACACAGAGAATCTAAGTCACCAAAACTGTAAGGGGTGTACATCAACAGTCCTCCTCCTCCTCCTACTGGGCGGAGTGGGCATTGTAGCCCCGCCTCTGGTGTGTGGCGCGTCTGCTCTCCCTCACTGAGCTCATTTACTGTTAGACGCAGCTGCTCTTGCTGCTTTTTTATCTCTCTGAACTCTTTGTTAAGTTTTTCCCTTATTCTAGTTGATCTTCGCAGCATAACTTCGTCAGGGTCCTCGTTGGTAAATTTACCTTTAAATGTGCCTGCTACAAAAACGTCTTGAGGACTTTGTGATCTAGATCTGGGCCTGCGTTTATGTCGTTTTTAGTCCTTTCCCTAGAGCTAGAGCTTCTGTCTGTTTGCTCACTTTCCTGCTGCTGTCTGACTGTTCGCTATCTTCCTTACTTCCTGAGTCTTGTGGGGTACTGTGGTGAGGTGGACTGGGTCCTTTTACTGACATGTGAAAATGCTCTGGATTTTGTTGGCAAAAAGACGCTGAATATGGGTACTAGCTTTGCTTGGGCCGGCTGGGACTGTAGCCGCTGGTTGTGGTGGAGCCGCTGCTGCTCCCCCTGGCGCTGACTGTACCATTAAATTTAGATAACATTCTAAATCCTGTACGCGGCCCTCTAATGCCGGTATCAATGGGTCCTGTGGTACGTCTATTTGTAATGCATTTGGCTGTAAATGGGCAGTTACCACTGGGGCTTGGACTGTGGGTTTTGATGCCGTTGGACCTGTATACGGCGGAGGTGGAGCGGAAATTCTTAGGTTTCTTATGTCTGGATAAAAAGGGTTTGTTGGCGGGGGCGCCTCAGCGGGCAGCGGGGTTTTCTCTGCGCTAGCGGTTTTATTCTGTTCGGCTTCTGTCTCAGTTTTTGGTGAACTTTTGTCATCTTGTTTTGTCAATCCCAATTGTTTCTGTATTGCATTTGTCATTTTCAACCCCACCCCATATTTCTCTTTCTGCGCTTCATACTCCTTGTGCTTTGGTTTAGTCAATTTAAACCATTTTCTTTTCTTTTCCTCCTCTGCCTGCCTTTCCGCATACTCCAACTTACTTTTTTCATACTTCACTATTTCATTCACTTTCTCCGGGACGGCGCCCTTCTCCCTCAATCCATCCTCCTCTCTCCCATTCTTTCACAGTCTCTTTTGCTACTTTCTCCTCTCCTTTACTCCCATACTTTTTCACTGCCCCTACTAACACTTTACCATAAGGGGTCGTCATTTTACAACAAATAAGCAGTGAGAAAAAATCCAACAAGCCAAACCACAACAAAATCACACATGCAACAACGAACAACTTTTTCATTAAGACTCCATCTAGAGCCTTTTATGTACATCTCTATAATCTTTACAACTTAAAAAGTGACCTCTCACTCCTTCGCACAAATACACTCGCGGTGGACTCGTAATATTACAATGACAATCTGTTAACTGCAACTCTTTTTCAGGATGTTCACACAGAACCAAGGGTGGCAATTCACAATCACTCATCTGAACTATCTGTCCTTAGCAGTCTCCTACCTCGTCAACCATCTGGACGTATTTTCCTCTGACTATTTGTCCTTTTCCTCTCCTACCGCCACCCGTATTATTCAACAATTCTCTTACAACTCTCTAGTTGTTTTTCTCTGTTTAATCACATCACATGCCCCAACATTTCATCTGTTTATATCCCTTTAATTACAGCACATTCAATCAATACATTTCGCTTAAAACAACACTTACGACAGTTGAAATGTGATCACATCAATTTAGTTTTCAGCCAATACAGAATTTGATTTTAAACAGGCTTCTGCCTACCTCTTTTGTTGAGAGCTCCCAGTGATCACACCAACGAATCGCAGTATCGCCGCTCAGTCCCCTTCACGGGCTGCGGGATGTCAGTCCGGTGGCTGAGCTGAACCGGACCGTGGACACAATGCCAAGGTCCAGTTGGATTCCCCTGTCCAATTACGTTATCGCGTCCGGGGTCACCAAATTTGTTGGGGAAATCCTTCTATAAACTGACAACTGACTCCATGATGAATTTAACACAGTGTTTATTCTTGTGGTCAACAGATGAAATGCGTTTCGAGCAATTCTACATGCACGGACCTGATGGAAACTTGTCTAGTACAGAGGTTCCCAAAAAGGCACTTAAACAATATTGTGCTCAGGGTTATTGGTTCCCCTTGTGGGGCCTGATTGGTCAGCTATACTGTTGCTGGGTTACACTCTCTGCTCTGCCTCTTCCCTCTTTCTTCTTATTATTTTCAGTTATCATTTACCTCACCAGACAGCTATGTTCACTCCCTCCTTAGTTTGTATGTCCTGTTCTCTGAGTTATCAGACCGTCCTGAACTTCAGTGTCCTTGGCCTCACCATCTCCTCCTCCCGTGCTCACTGTAGCATATCTGACTAAGATAGCCCTGTCTGTTCTCTCCCTCCTAGCTGTAACCCAGCTGCAAAGCATAATGTATAATATGTCACACATACACACACTCTTATTTAGTCTTTGGTTAATTCAGTATATACTTTAAGCCAGCTTTTACGTGGCCGTTCCTGAGTGCCCTGTTCATCACCACCTCAGTCATTGTATTATTTTCCCACAATATAATACGAAAAGTAGGCACTATTTTACAGTGTTTTCCCCCCACTGCATTACATGACGTCACATTAGGGAGATAACAGAGCAGCCTGGGTTGCCTTTGCCACTGGTCTGGCGCAATATGGCCTTTGGTCTTTTAATATTAACAGTCTATGGTCTCGACCGAGTCCAGGTGACTTTATTATGTTTATAATAATATTGGAGGGAAAGTGAAACACAGCTTAGACAGGGATGTTGTGCGGCTTTTCACAAGTTTAGACAGCTAGCTAGCTAACGCTATGCCGGACATTAGCGCAACAGCGTTAGCCTAGCCTGCTAGGTAAATATTATGACTGCCTTTGGTGTTGCCTATATATGCGTTCATTTTGTCAACATCATACCTGTGGCGTTAGTGCACCTTTTGTACCATAATTGTATTGACAAGAATAGTAAGCTTCGCTCTTATGAGATGGGTGGGTTTTTGTTACGTTACACACAAAGCTAACTGGCTATAGTTAGCCTGAACGGATGCTAGCGGATGTAGCTAACGTTGCGTACCAACCAGAAACTTCGGCAGTAGAGTTTCAGTAAGCTAACCACAACAGCGTTGTCACCCACAATCAACCTGTAGTGGTGTTTGAAATGGAGACACGCATATCATTTCTTTTCCTGGAGATCCTGGACATTATTTTCATTTATGACGTTGCGTTAAATGAAGAGTAGCCTGAGTGTGCGCGGCCTGGAGGGACGCGTCCTACCACGAGTCGGTGTGGAAGCCAAGCTACATCTGCGGCAAGCAGTCTGCAGACCAGGGGAATAAAGTTCAGATCCTCAGTTTATTCTCAGATTGTAAAACTTCCATATGAATTTATTTTGAGTGTGTGTTTATGTGTGTGTGTGTGTCTCTGTGTGTGTGTATTTATGTGTTAGTCTATTCACCTGTAGGGTCTAACTTTAATGTATGTGTTCATGCTTTTTGATACCAGAGTACATTCTCATATCATTACAATGTATATGCAATCCATCCAGTTATACAATAATAATAATAACAATAACAATAATAATAATATTAATAATATGAAGAGTCATCTCTGCCCACGATTGGGTAATACCAGCGTCCTTGAGAGAGAAGATGTGGTGTTATTTATAGCGTTTGAGCCTTAAAACAAAATTTAAGCGGCAGCTGGCAATTAAAAACAAATACATTGGAATATAATGCAGTAATGAACTATGACATTCTGTATTGCCATCAAGTATTATTATTCCTGCTAAGTTAAAGACTGAATGATGATATCTCTTCTCCTTTGTGTCTTGTTAGGGGAAATAGCATCTTTAAATATGCAAATTATTATAATGTATATGTGTTTTCTGCTTATGATCAAAACTTTAAAACTTCATTAATCCCATCGGTGTTAAGTAAATTACTTTTTGTTACTGAGTGTGTGAACTGGTGAATATGCCTTTTGCTTTCCTAATGTAGCGTAAAACCTTTTCCTGAAACTTGTACAGAAGCAACAATAGATGCAACTATGTAATGTCAAAAGTGTGTCAATATTTGAGTGTTTACTGAAGAAATGAATGACTAACTGAACAACCCAAATTGCAAAAAATGTAACATTTAATTAAACATTTCAACTGAACATATTTAACAACAAAAATATAACATTACAGTTTTGTCTGATTGCTTAAGCACATTTTTTGTAACTATTGGCTATTTTTGCAAAACTCTACACACAAATAAGAAAACCTTTCACCCAATTATCAAAACATTGTAGTTCTCTTGCAAAAGCGAACACAGCTAGATTAACTCTTCACACCTTCGTAAAAATTGTGTTTTCGTATCAAACAGTAAACACAAGCCATCATCTACTAAGCACACAATGTGCCAACTACACACTGATGGTATGAATACAAAACACATCTGGCTTTCTCTTTCTCTGTACAGATGTCAATTTGAGGTCATACGTTTGTCATAGTGTCATGAAAACATACAAGGATCCAAACTTCAAGTATTGGTGTTTATTCACACTCATCAAACCAAGACAAAGTCAGAACACAAAATAGTAATATCAAAAAAAACAAAAAAACAATCAGCCTACATCATGTCGTCTTTCTGGGTCCGGCCACAAAATTTCGTCCACATCGCATGCGATATCCTCCAGTCCAAGGCACCGGGGAAAATATCTCCTTGAATGGCGTATCCAGGCCTGACATGATGCCTGGTCAGTATCTCCACGTGCCTCCTCCATTGCCTGTAAAAGGGCTACCTGTTGATGAGGATGACGGTCGGACACTTTCCAGCGCCAGGCAGAGAAGAACTCCTCGATGGGATTTAAGAATGGAGAGTATGGAGGGAGGTTGAGTGCCATGAAGAATAGGTGGTCTGTAAACCAGTTGCGGACCAAAGCAGCCCTATGGAAACTAACATTGTCCCATATGATGACATATCGGGTATGCTCTGGTCTCTGAACAGTGAGCATGTCATGTAAGGTGTCCAGGAATCCAATAATGTATGCAGTGTTGTATGGGCCTATGGTTGCATGATGGTGAACAACACCATTTTGGCTTATAGCTGCACACATGGTTATGTTACCACCCCGTTGTCCTGGGACATTGATGATGGCACGGTGTCCAATAATGTTCCTGCCACGTCTCCTGGTTTTGATGAGGTTAAAACCGGCCTCATCTACAAAAAGTAGCTCATGTCCCATGGCATCTGCTTCTAGTTCCATCAATCTCTGGACAAGACAAAACAAATGCATCACATCAGGCCCATGCACAGCACTACAGTATGCACTTCCAGATTCAGAACCAATGACACTATAGCTTACCTGCACATAGTCATATCGCAGTTGCTTTACACGTTCTGTGTTTCTCTCGAAAGGAACTCTGTAAATTTGCTTCATTCTTATTCTGTGGCGCGCAAGTACACGACTTAGTGCAGAAATGCTTACACTGTGTATATTTTGAAAGATGGTATCATTATCAATTATGCGCTGCTGTATTTCGTGCAGTCTTATTGCATTATTGGCAATCACCATGAAGGTAGGAGGAGGTGGACGAGGAAGAGGAAGAGGAAGGCCAAGGACTGTAATCTCTGATGGGCAAAGAGTACAGCCAAAATGTGAGCAGGTACACTGTAGCATCCATCATCCGGACTTTCCAAAATGAGAATAGGTAAGAAATCTACTCTCACTAGAATATTGCAGTACTGCACAGTATTCCTACTTTGTATTCCTTCACAGTATTTACAGTATTTTACTATTTGTTTGGCAGAACAACACAAGGTGGTCGGGAACTTCTTCTGTCTCTTTGACAGGAAACTGAACTCATGAATATGGTCATATAATGCCATACACAACACTACGGTAAATACAAAGAAAAACAATGACATATTTCAAAATATTGATAGGGTGAGCTTATCAACACTGGTCCGTGTCTTGTGCAGAAATCATCTCAGGATGAAGCAGGTCTACAGGGGGCCATTAGAACGCAATTCAGAAAGAGTCAAAGAATTGCGATATTACTAACAAACAAATTATATTTGGTACAACGGAAGTTTCCACAGGGCTGCTCTGGTTCATTACTGGTTCACTGCCCCCCCACCCAGGCTTTTAGTTGTTTATCTCCCTCCATATTCTCCATTCCTCCTATTGAGGATTTTTTTCTGCCTGGAGATAGAAAGTGTATGACCGAAATCCACAAATGCTTATACCTCTTCTCCAAGCTATGGAGGACGCATGTGGACATATAGCAGCTGATGCTCTTCATGGCTGGAATCACCAGCAATATTTCCCCTGCTTCTTGGCCGGGAAAACATTGCTTGTGATGTGGATGAGGTGCTGTGGCCAGACCGCAACAGAAGAGAGGATGGAGCATAGTAGTTTTGTTTTTGTTTTTTACTGTAACTGTGTACAGTAAATTCTTCTGGTGTTTGTATGTAGTGTATGTCCAACTTTGTGTTGGTTAGGAATGGGATGTTCACTGTGTACATTGTTTTTGTGGAACAAATGAAATGTATTTGTTTCTGTGTATTTATGTGTTCTGAGTATAAAAACAATATTCTCCAATATTTTACAACACACTTATGTATGTACTGTCTGTAGTAAGTGTAACACTGAACAAAAAAGGCCTAATCATTCTAATGAATGGAGAAGAAGTGTTTTCCATTCATCGTAGTGTTTTACACTGAGCACATCCGTGTTCAACTGGTTCTTATGAATGTCTGTTCATATGATGGTTTGTGTGTCATTTGAAAACAAAATACCATTTTGAGAAGAAATAACACTGTATTGAATGTAAAGTTTCATTTTGCTGGAGAATTGAGGGGTTTGCCCATTGTGTGTGTGTTTTTTGATTTGTGTGTAGAGTTCTGAGAATATGAGGCATTCTTTCAGAAAATGTGTGTAAACAATTGAGAAAAACTGTAATTACACTGTGATAGTTTTAGACTGCCGGGGGAATTCCTTTGACACACTGAGCTCCTCTCTCCTTTATCTTTCCATTTGTGTGCATTCATGTCCCAGAATTACTTCAGTCTGTTACCACGTTTGCAGTGAACGTTGTATTGTCCAGCAGAAAGGCAACAGGTGTGTTACTTTTCAACTATGATTTATACCATAGCAGTGCAATAATTTTGCCCAGGTTTGATTTCCAGCCATCGCAGTTGCATTTAAAGGTTTTGAAGCCATTTACAACATTAACATTACATGTTTTACCCAGATTTCTTCTTTTATTCAGTGATATTTCAATTTCCTTGCGGGAGTCATCCCAAAAGGATTAATAAAGATAAGTCTAAGTTTATCTCAGAAAAAAGTCAAAAAATCTGAAAATCTTCAGGAGATGTAGCTCAGTGGTAGAACTCATGCTTTACATGTATGAGGACATGACATCTCCAGCAGGTATTATGGTAGAGTCTTTAAAAGAGCTGCAACAGATATTACCTCCTGTGGTAATCTGACTGGTAGGGTTATAGAACGTAGTGGTAGACTAAGACCTCCTGTGACACAAACTAAGAGGTATGCTCTCTCTTTTATACCTCAGACTATCAGACAGCACAACAAGCACTTTAAATGTACATGTTTTACAGTTTCTATTTTACTGTAATTATGTACTGTAGTGTAGTGGATTAATTGTATTACGCTCCAGTTCTTTGGGTGTTACGGGGGGTATGAGAACACTAGTTTCCAGTTTTATGGTTGAAATAAAATTAATGCCATTAAGTTTAATCTTCACCAGGTGGAGACATTAAATGTCAACAGACTTGATTATGATACAAAGGCTAGCAATTAGCAGAGGAAGGTTTCGATCCATCGACCTCTGGGTTATGGGCCCAGCACGCTTCCACTGCGCCACTCTGCTCTGCTTTACACACCCAGGGACTGGGAAATCTTCAATTCACATTTTGAAGGAAGGATCAAGGTTCCAACAGTTTACGGGTTGTAAAGTTAAACATTTAGTAGACCTTGCAACTATCTTTTATGTGAGCTTCCTGATTAATCACACAATGATTATTCACATGTAACACTGGTGATTGGCTGTTGTTTAAAAACAGGGCATTGTGAGTACAGATTTAAACATCAGTAAGGAGTCTACCAAGTTGCCTCTTATCATTTTAGTTTGGACACCCAGTGAGGCTTACCATGATGGTTTGGACTGGGTCCACTAGGGTTTTCTGCTGCTCTCGAGCAGACGGCTGTACTCACTCTGGTTTCTCTTTATAACACAAGTCTTTCGCCTTTCACTAAAGACTTCCTTGGAGGGGAACCCCAATGAGTTGAAATTATTTTTGGTGGGTTTTGCTGTTTGGCCGAGCCCTTTGTACTTGCTTTTGCTTACCTTTGCTTTTACTCATCAGCTCTGTTTTTATCCCACCCAGAAAAGAGATTTTAGACATGGAACGAGCCATCTTTTATTTCCTGTGGAGGTACAAGTGGGAACAAGTGCAAAGAAGAGTGATGAAGAAGCCAAAGGATAAAGGAGGGAAAGGAGTGCCTGACTTGTTATTGTACTCTGTTCTACGGATCAAATAGATTGAATAAATTAGAAAATTAAAAAAAAAATCTCTGACAGGCAGAGACGCGACAAATGAAAAAGGAGAGTCATGTCCTGCTCATTGTTTTTCTTATTTTTTCCCAGTTTTTTCTGTTGCGTGCAGTTGAAGCAGGAATTGACAAATTGCAAGCAGGTTCGAATACAATTTGATTGCTCCTTATCTGGGTTAATTTAACATTAAACTGGATTTAAATCTCAGATTAGGATTGTAACAGCTCCTGCCTTCAGGGCTTGTTCGGGAATTGAACCCAGGACTTCTCAAAGCAAGAATCATACCCCCAGACCAACGAGCCACATAAAAACATAATAATAGAAATTTATAGTTTTTTTGGCATTTAGTGTTTTTATGGCGCCACTGCCAGATTGAGCTGTCTGATTATATTGGACGAAAGACAACTTTTGAAGCAAAACATTTTACCAACATTGGAACTTGAATTTTGGTAAAAAGGAAATACAGCTTGGATTTGTCACTGACTTAAAAGACTATGGTCAGGTAGATTGTCGTGGGGTCTTTTCATGGCTCCACGGCCCGATTCAGCTTTCCGATATAATTTGACAACAGGAAACATTTCATACAAAATATTTTTACCAAAACACAGACTTGATTTTAGTGCAGTAGAAGATCAGAAATGTATTTTCACCCTAAACCGTTTAGGGATTTATAAACTAGCAAAAGTACTTTGAAATCCATTCTTTGAGACACAGGAAGCCAGTGTAAAGACTTCAGAACTGGAGTGATATGATCCAGTCTCTTGGTCTTAGTGAGGACCCGAGCAGCAGGTTTGGACAGGTTTTTTTCAAATCCTGTTGACACATAAGTCCTTTAACCCTTTAATTCAATTCAATTCAATTCAATTCAATTTTATTTATAGTATCAATTCATAACAAGAGTTATCTCAAGACACTATACAGATAGACCACACTCAAGAATTCACAAGGACCCAACAGTTCTAGTAGTCTCCTCCAGAGCAAGCAACAGTGCGACAGTGGCGAAGAAAAACTTCCTTTTAGGCAGAAACCTCGGTCAGACCCAGGCTCTTGGTAGGCGGTGTCTGACGGGCCGGTTGGGGTTAGAATGAAGAGTGGCAATAACAAAAATAGAAAAAAATAGTAGTTTGTAGCAGTTCTTTGTAGTAGTTCATGGCATAGCAGGACGCCGTGCGGCATTACAAGGCACAGCAGGACGTAGCAGGACGTAGCAGGACGTAGCAGGACGTAGCAGGACGTAGCAGGACGTTGCAGGACGTAGCAGGGCACCGCAGTGTAGCAGTTGAACATGGCATCAGAGAACATGGAGCGGGACCATGGCGACAGCTGCTACCCTGATTTCGGAGCCTCTCTGATCCAAGGGAACATGCTGGGGAAAAAAGAACATAAGGACTCCGGGGAATGACTCCCCAGAAATAGGTTAGTAACAAGCATTTCTGGGACATGGATGCACATAAATGAAAAGATGGAAAGATAGAGGAGAGAGGAGCTCAGTTTATCAAAATAAGTCCCCAGCTGTCTAAAATTATTACAGCAAAACCAAGAGAGACGAGGTAAAGAGAGCTCCAGCCCGGTCAGGCTAGAACTCTCCCCAACCGGATCGGGCTGTATGCCAAGTCTCCCTTTAGTTCTATTATATTCTTGATTATATGATAGATAAATCTGACAACTATGTGACTAACTACTACTCCCTAACAATATTCGATTCTATGCCCTAACTAGTGTATCAAAATAAGTCCCCAGCTGTCTAAAACTATTACAACAAAACCAAGAGAGACAAGGTAAAGAGAGCTCCAGCCCGGTCGGGCCAGAACTCCCCCCAACCGGATCGGGCTGTATGCCAAGTCTCCCTTTAGTTATATTATATGATAGATAAATCTGAAAACTATGTGACTAACTACTACTCCCTAACAATATTCGATTCTATGCCCTAACTATAAGCTTTATCAAAAAGGAAAGTCTTAAGCCTACTCTTAAATGTGGAGACGGTGTCTGCCTCCCGGACCCAAACTGGAACCTGGTTCCACAGGAGAAGAGCCTGATAGCTGAACGCTCTGGCTCCCGTTCTACTTTTAGAGACTCTAGGAACCACCAGTAACCCTGAATTCTGGGAGCGTAGTGCTCTCCTAGGGTTGTAAGGTACTATGAGCTCTTTAAGATAAGATAATACATCTGGGCATTGAGACTGGAAGTGCGCTCTATCACTGAAAGCACCTCTAGGGGGGTCCTGTGTCATCACATTTACAATGCATGTGTATGTACTAGCTCGCTTCGACAGCTCAGTTGGTAGAGCGGAGGACTTTAGAGGCATAAGGTTGAAATCCTTAGGGTGCTGGCTTGAAGGAGCAGTCTTTTCCAGAGTTTCCCTTCAGGGATCAATAAAGAATTTCTGATTCTGATGTAGAGATGGACAGACAACCCAAAAGTATAATACTTCTTGCCGAGACATAACAAGAAACAAAAAAAATGACTATTGTAAGTAATGAATGGCTTCATGAATAGACAACCATCATCCCAATGTATGCCATTAACAGTCTATGAGTGGTCAATTAGAGTCCAATAACTTCCTTTGGGGCAACTCCTTTTTCCTCCAGATAGAGCTCATTCAGCATTAGAAAGTACCAGTTAGTGCTGAATATCTATTCCAAAACTCCCATTCTTTTATTTATTTAGCCAGCGGTGGACAACTGGTGAAATGTACTTGCTCTGCATGTGTTAGTGTCTGATGATGAACTCACAACCAAGACAACCCCAAAGAGAAGCACTTATGAACACAATGATCATCAGTGTCTTTATTTGAGGTGATCTGAATGTGATTACAATGACATCTTAAGTTACAGTCTTAACCAATAGAAACGTTTATGAACATTTGTGCAAACAGGTATAGAGCTACTTGTCACGTTGTCGTGGCCGAGTGGTTAAGGCAATGGACTAAAATCATTGGGGTCTCCCCGCGCAGGTTCAAATCTGCCAACAACGAGCGCTGTTTTTTAAGAGTGGTAGCCAACCATGACACATCACAGTATACCAAATCGCAGATGTGCCTTCATAAACAATATTGTCTTATCTCAAAGGTACTGGAAGCAACCAGTCTCCACCAATGTATTTCTTATCAATCTGTCTTACAAGATTTGCAGTGAACATTGTGTTGTCCAGCAGAAAGGCAACAGGTGTGTTACTTTTCGACTAAGATTTATACCATAGCATAGCAGCCCAGGTTTGATTTCAAGCCACCGCATATTTCAATTTCCTTGCGGGAGTCATCCCAAAGGGATTAATAAAGATAAGTCTAAGTCTATCTCAGAAAAAAGTCAAAAGAATTTCAAAATCTTCAGGGGATGTAGCTCAGTGGTAGAGCTCATGCTTTACATGTATGAGGACCGGCATCTCCAGCAGGTATTATGGTAGAGTCTTTAAAAGAGCTGCAACAGATATTACCTCCTGTGGTAATCTGACTGGTAAACAACACAACAAGCACTTTGAACGTACATGTTTTACAGTTTCTATTTACAGTATTATTACTTGTAGTGTAGTATATTTACTGTATTACACTCCAGTTTTTATGTGTGTTACAGCGGGAATAAAAGGTATGAGCACTGTAGTTTCTTTTTTTCTGGGTGAAATAATCTCAACATGCCATTAAGTTTACTCTTCAGCAGGTGGAGACATTTCACTTCAGACACTTGCAACATCAGTTGCTCTGTTAAACATCAACAGACTGGATATATACTTACTGAAGACACAAAGCACAGGAAATAGCAGAAGATGGTTTCGATCCATCAACCTCTGGGTTATGGGCCCAGCACGCTTCCGCTGCTAATATTAATATAAAGGCTTATATTGCAATCTCGTCACCCTACATGTAGGTGTACCTATGTTTAAATAAACACACTGTAGCAAAGTTATGTAGTGTTTTTTTTTTAATTTTACCTGTGTTTTTTATCTGTGAGGGACAGCTCTGTCAGGCTTATTTATGTAGCATGGAAGCTAGCATCGGCTAACTAGCAGCCAGCCTGCTTCTAAACAAATACTTTTTAATTATCTCAACACTTTTTAACAGTCAAACTGAAACACTGGCGGTGAGCTCCAGGTCCTGCAGCTGCAGACGGACATGGATAGCTTCAGACCCGCTCACCACTAGTGTTGGTGGATTAGCAAGCTAGCGTTAGAAAACTAACCCCGCTTATAAATAATACCTTTTAATTATCTCAACACTTTTAACAGTCAAACTCAAACAATGGGGTGAGCTCCAGGTCTTGCAGCCACGGACAGACCACCATCAGTAGGTATAATGCGTGCCTTTTTAAATTACTTTTTTTTTTGTTAGCGGGCTGGTTGGTTAGTTCGCTAACGCTAGCTTGCTATTCCACCAACACTGGCGGTGGGCTCATGGGGTGTTGCGCCGCTGCCGCTGGAGATCAGATCCCGTTGAGGTCGGCAGCGGAGCTTTCTAGCGATGTTTCCCCGCTGGCCGAGCCCCACTGACGGCGGACCGTCTGCGTCTGCAGGACCTGGAGCTCAGCGCCAGTGTTTCAGTTTAACTGTTAAAAAGTGTTGAGCTAATTAAAAGGTATTTACAGTATTTAGAAGCGGGCTGGATGTTAGTAAGCTTATGCTAGCTTTCATGCTACATAAATAAGCCGGACAGAGTTGTCCCTCATCTGGGGATAGACTTTAATGCTTTACAAACACCAAAGCAAGTAAGCGCTGTGACTAACATTACTCTTCTGAAGTGATTTTGGAGAGGGAAATTAGGTAGAAATACTCTGGTTGACTAGCATGACACCATTGTATTCATATAATAATCAATCCAGGTTAACGTGAATGACAGTGACTGCATGTTGCTTCCTCTAAATTTCAGGTTGTGGTCGACTAGCGAGGCCAGCTCGTCAGTTTGATAAACTGACCAGACCTGCATGCCTCTTGTTTCTTTGGGCTAGTTGTATTAGCTTTAGCCTGGCTGGTAGCAGCTTTCTGCTTGTTTCTTTAAGCTAACTATATTAGCTTTAGACCGGCTGGTAGCAGCTTTCTGTTTGTTCTTTAAGCTAACTATTTTAGCTTTAGCCTGGCTGGTAGCGCCTTTCTGCTTGTTTCTTTAAGCTAACTATTTTAGCTTTAGCCTGGCTGGTAGCGCCTTTCTGCTCGTTTCTTTAAGCTAACTATTTAGCTTTAGCCTGGCTGGTAGCAGCTTTCTGCTTGTTTTTTAAGCTAACTATATTAGCTTTAGCCTGACTGGTTGCAGCTTTGTGCGGTGGGAAATGGCCGGGAGACGTTGTGATTATGTTGCATTAATCAGGGGGTTTAGTTTGAATTTGAGGAGAACATAAACCCCAACTACTGTAGCGTCACTCACTACCCATCAAATACTATGACATCACTGTGTCTGAGGCAGCTGTTGCCAACGGTAGGCTACTTTTCTACACACGGAGAGCTCACTTCCCATACCAAACCCCGTCGGACTAACGTCACATACACACGTTGCCCACATGGCTACCTGTCTTAAAGGGAACGGTCGGATGGTAATAATCATGTAAAGGAGAAACGGTGAAAGGTTACTTTTCTATCAAGCAGCAAAAAAGTATTAACGTCAACATCGTAACATCCTGCAATGTGACTTTCGCGCATGCGCACATCGCGATGTCAATGCTAAAACACAATATTGTTCAGCCCTAACTGACGGTATACTTCAGTAAGCTAGTTTGCCACTTTTATCTCGGGTAATGCCACATGTAAGTATATCTTAGTTTATTTAGAATCCCAACATAGGTTATACTACGTACACTGTATAACAATACATTACGTGTTTCTTTATTTCATCTTACATTTTTGCTAGCCTGTTGTGTAGTTATATTGTTTTTACAATTATCTTTGTTTAATATCTGTGACTCATTACTATCTAAGTAACTGGTCATTGTGTTTTCTCCCAGTTTCACCCTTTGTTACTCAAATAAACGTGTTACAATGATCCCAGTCGCCAGCGCTTGATGGTGGAAGGTGTTTAGCTGCTGGTCAGATTGCACTGCGTTACGTACGTGAAGGACAAGACATATTTCATGGTAAGTATTTCCAGGTAATCTCTGCACCTCTAATCTCTGCACCTCTGTTATTCTAATATTACCATGTAATAAAAGGTTGTTTGACAGTAACTACCAGAAGCATTTCCAGGTAATCACTACACCTCTGTTTTTGTATTATTACCATGTAATTAAATCAAAACAGGCAGTTTTGCATTTTGCACCACTGCCTTCTAAATCTCTAACCAAGCGCCATTTCTTGCCTAAAACAATATAACCAACAATATGTTAAATTAAATTTTAAAGATGTGACTCCCTGATGGTCTAGTGGCTAGGATTCGGCGCCCTCACCGCCGTGGCCGGGGTTCAGTTCAATTATTTTCATTTTTTCAAGCAGTACCTAAACCCCTAACCAACATTTTTAACTGAAAACCAATGTATGTGAGTGTCAAGTAATGTTATTGTTGGATTCAGGTCCAAATTTTGACATTTAGCGCAATGCAAAGGTGCAAAACAGATTTTTTTTCTACATACCTGGAGTGATGCAGGAACAAGCAAGTCAAGCAGTCAAGCAGTCAAGGAACAGCAAGAGACTTGGTATTTAAGAATACAAACTGACTATGTGACAGATGTGTAATCTGTCATGGCCTTCCTTCTGAAGCTCTAGCCAGGCGCCATTCCTCGCCTAAAACAATATGAGTCATTCCAGTAAGAGAAAAGAAAACTCACATCTACAAAGATAAATTTGAAAGATGTGACTCCCTGATGGTCTAGTGGCTAGGATTCGGTGCTCTCACCGCCGCGCCCTGGGTTCAATTCCCGGTCAGGGAAGGGTCAGGACTTGAGAGACTCAGGTGTGATGTTTGAAAGAATAAGTTCCTGGACTTGATTTTGATTTGTCAAATTCTTCCTCATTAGTTTAAATGAACTGACAACAACAGTTCTATGACTTACAGTTCTCAAAGACACACACAATCTCAACTGGTTATCCTTTAGACAGCTAGTCTCTTTTTCTTTTCTCTCACTTTTTGTCTCTGTCTGGCCTTAAGTATTTGCTTGTATTACATCAAGTGACCTGCATACCAATGGCCGTAAAGATTAATATGTACTGTACATGGTTTTCAGAACTGTACCTTCAGATAAAGGTAAGGCTACTTGGGTTATCTTTGGGCTGCTCTATATTCACCTGCAGAATGATAAATCCTAGAGTTGGCTCTCTCCAGATTATTTAAGCAACAAACGTCCCTGGGTGGACTTGAACCACCATCCTTTCGGTTAACAGCCGACTGCGCTGACCTATTGCGCCACAGAGACTGCATATAGCTGATGTTTTTTTTATTTCTGATTCTGATGTAGAGATGGACAAACGACTCAAAAGCATAATACTTCTTGCCGTGACATAACAACAAACAGTAAAAAAAAGAGGTCGGCGAGATAGAGTTCAAGACCCTTTTTTCAGGACACCCAAACTTTGTCGCTCAATATGGCAGGAATTCTATGCATCCAGGGCCAAATGTTTTACCATTTCATCCACTACGGGCCCCTAAGGAACTTTACATGTGTTGACAATAAAGATGCTCACAAAACACTGCACTTGGAATTGCGTTTCTCATGCACATTCATGTCCTCTTAAATACAAAGAACTGCTAAGTTCTTTATTCCCAATATCAACTCTTAGACATTAGTTCCAAAATAAAACACTAGTTGTCAGAAGTGGGATTTGAACCCACACGTCCAGTGGAGACTGCGACCTGAACGCAGCGCCTTGGACCACTCGGCCATCCTGACTGATCCAACAGATCTACAGTAGGACCTGTCTCAAAAATTATTATATAGTAAATTAAACGTCATGATATCATGACATGTCTGACGGGGCGCTACCTATACCATCCAAAGACTGAGACTGCAGCAATATGTTCAATGCCCGTATATGTTTAATGTATTCATATTTTCGTTATTTTCACAATGTTTATTCTTCTCATCGGGTAGGATTGCATTTTTCTTAGGCGGCATATTCCCCTGGGCCTGGTGGTATCTGGCTGCACCAGAGCACCTGGGATGTCAGGCTTTAAATCCCCTCCTCTGAAAAGTGCCGCTTCTTAGCCGGATTACGTCTGGCCATGTCATAAATAATAGAGGCGAGGCCTCAAAATGAAAATGAAAAAAATGAAAAATGAGTAGCACAATGGTGCAATCTGTGTACAGATGACTCTGTGACTGAATCTAGTTTAAAATCTCTATTTTGTAGCATTTGTAACATTTGCAGTAAAATAAAAATGCATTTTCCCACAAATATGCAAAATAATTGCATTTCATCAGTTTCTGTAGTGTAGTGGTTATCACGTTCGCCTAACACGCATGCAAAGTTAAACCCTCCATGACATTCACGGAAAAATCTCCCTGACGTGAAATCGTGGCCAGGCCTGCCGAAGTTTCCCCACTGCAGTAGTCATCACATTCAGAGATTCAGGAATATCCTGTCGAAAATTGATGCAGAAAAACTAGTCCACGCATTTGTTACTTCTAAGCTGGATTACTCCAGTTCTTTATTATCAGGCTGCTTGAAAGAGTCCATAAAGATTCTTCAGCTGATCCAGAATGCTGCAGCACGTGTTCTGATAGGAACCGGGAAAAGAGATCACATCTCTCCTGGTTTGGCTTCTCTGCATTAACTTCCTGTAAAATCCAGAATAGAATTTAAACTCCTTCTTCTCACCTACAAAGCTCTTCATGTTCAAGCACCATCTTATCTTAAAGAAAAAGAAAGTTGATGTGTATATGCATTAATCAACAAGAAATTAGATTTGTTAGGCATTCATTAAAAAGAAAGTTGATGTCATAATGAATTGTGATGATGACATAATGAATGTGTCTATGCATTATTCAAAAAGAAATTTGATGTGTATATGCTTTAATCTAAAAGAAAGTTGATGTGTATATGCTTTAATCTAAAAGAAAGTTAATGTGTATATGCATTTATTAAAAAGAAAGTTGATCTGTATTTGTATTAATCAAAAATTAAGTTGATGAGTATATGCTTTTATTAAAAAGAAAGTTGATGTCATAATGAATAGTGATGATGACATAATGAATGGTGATGATACAATAAAAAGAAAGTTGATGTTTATATGCATTTAGGAAAAAGAAAGTTGATTTGAATATGCAT
>NW_022604383.1:25000-30000 GCF_008692095.1 Etheostoma spectabile
TTTTTTTAATTTTACCTGTGTTTTTTTATCTGTGAGGGACAGCTCTGTCAGGCTTATTTATGTAGCATGGAAGCTAGCATCGGCTAACTAGCAGCCAGCCTGCTTCTAAACAAATACTTTTTAATTATCTCAACACTTTTTAACAGTCAAACTGAAACACTGGCGGTGAGCTCCAGGTCCTGCAGCTGCAGACGGACATGGATAGCTTCAGACCCGCTCACCACTAGTGTTGGTGGATTAGCAAGCTAGCGTTAGAAAACTAACCCCGCTTATAAATAAATACCTTTTAATTATCTCAACACTTTTAACAGTCAAACTCAAACAATGGGGTGAGCTCCAGGTCTTGCAGCCACGGACAGACCACCATCAGTAGGTATAATGCGTGCCTTTTAAATTACTTTTTTTTTTTGTTAGCGGGCTGGTTGGTTAGTTCGCTAACGCTAGCTTGCTATTCCACCAACACTGGCGGTGGGCTCATGGGGTGTTGCGCCGCTGCCGCTGGAGATCAGATCCCGTTGAGGTCGGCAGCGGAGCTTTCTAGCGATGTTTCCCCGCTGGCCGAGCCCCACTGACGGCGGACCGTCTGCGTCTGCAGGACCTGGAGCTCAGCGCCAGTGTTTCAGTTTAACTGTTAAAAAGTGTTGAGCTAATTAAAAGGTATTTACAGTATTTAGAAGCGGGCTGGATGTTAGTAAGCTTATGCTAGCTTTCATGCTACATAAATAAGCCGGACAGAGTTGTCCCTCATCTGGGGATAGACTTTAATGCTTTACAAACACCAAAGCAAGTAAGCGCTGTGACTAACATTACTCTTCTGAAGTGATTTTGGAGAGGGAAATTAGGTAGAAATACTCTGGTTGACTAGCATGACACCATTGTATTCATATAATAATCAATCCAGGTTAACGTGAATGACAGTGACTGCATGTTGCTTCCTCTAAATTTCAGGTTGTGGTCGACTAGCGAGGCCAGCTCGTCAGTTTGATAAACTGACCAGACCTGCATGCCTCTTGTTTCTTTGGGCTAGTTGTATTAGCTTTAGCCTGGCTGGTAGCAGCTTTCTGCTTGTTTCTTTAAGCTAACTATTTTAGCTTTAGACCGGCTGGTAGCAGCTTTCTGCTTGTTTCTTTAAGCTAACTATTTTAGCTTTAGACCGGCTGGTAGCAGCTTTCTGCTTGTTTCTTTAAGCTAACTATTTTAGCTTTAGCCTGGCTGGTAGCGCCTTTCTGCTTGTTTCTTTAAGCTAACTATTTTAGCTTTAGCCTGGCTGGTAGCAGCTTTCTGCTTGTTTCTTTAAGCTAACTATATTAGCTTTAGCCTGACTGGTTGCAGCTTTCTGCGGTGGGAAATGGCCGGGAGACGTTGTGATTATGTTGCATTAATCAGGGGGTTTAGTTTGTATTTGAGGAGAACATAAAACCCCAACTACTGTAGCGTCACTCACTACCCATCAAATACTATGACATCACTGTGTCAGAGGCAGCTGTTGCCAACGGTAGGCTACTTTTCTACACACGGAGAGCCTCACTTCCCATACCAAACCCCGTCGGACTAACGTCACATCCACACGTTGCCCACATGGCTACCTGTCTTAAAGGGGAACGGTCGGATGGTAATAATCATGTAAAGGAGAAACGGTGAAAGGTTACTTTTCTATCAAGCAGCAAAAAAGTATTAACGTCAACATCGTAACGTCCTGCAATGTGACTTTTGCGCATGCGCACATCGCGATGTCAATGCTAAAACACAATATTGTTCAGCCCTAACTGACGGTATACTTCAGTAAGCTAGTTTGCCACTTTTATCTTGGGTAATGCCACATGTAAGTATATCTTAGTTTATTTAGAATCCCAACATAGGTTATACTACGTACACTGTATAACAATACATTACATGTTTCTTTATTTCATCTTACATTTTTGCTAGCCTGTTGTGTAGTTATATTGTTTTTGCAATTATCTTTGTTTAATATCTGTGACTCATTACTATCTAAGTAACTGGTCATTGTGTTTTCTCCCAGTTTCACCCTTTGTTACTCAAATAAACATGTTACAATGATCCCGGTCGCCAGTGCTTGATGGTGGAAGGTGTTTAGCTGCTGGTCAGATTGCACAGCGTTACGTACGTGAAGGACAAGACATATTTCATGGTAAGTATTTCCAGGTAATCTCTGCACCTCTAATCTCTGCACCTCTGTTATTCTAATATTACCATGTAATAAAATTGAAACAGGCAGTTTTGCATTTTCCACCACTGATTCATGGTTGTTTGACATTAACTACCAGAAGCATTTCCAGGTAATCACTACACCTCTGTCTTACTACGTAATAAAATAGAAACAGGTAGTTTTGCATTTTCCACCACTGATTCATGGTTTTTATTTCAGAAACTACCGGAAGAATTTCCAAGTAATCACTACACCTCTGTTTTTGTATTATTACCATGTAATTAAATCGAAACAGGCAGTTTTGCATTTTGCACCACTGCCTTCTAAATCTCTAACCATGCGCCATTTCTTGCCTAAAACAATATAACCAACAATATGTTAAATTAAAGTTAATAGATGTAACTCCCTGATGGTCTAATGGCTAGGATTTGGTGCCCTCAATTCCCGGTCAGGGAATGGTCAGGACTTGACAGATACAGATTTAAAAGAGCAAGTTTTTGGTTGATTTGTCAAATTCTTCCTCATTAGTTTAACGTTTTAAAGAGTACCATTTCCTTTAAATCAGACCCCGACAGTGGATGTCTCCTTTTGTCATCATTGATGGGTCATAAACACTTCATCTGCCTCCATCTCAATAACAATTATTTTCATTTTTTCAAGCAGTAACTAAACCCCTAACCAACATTTTTAACTGAAAACCAATGTATGTGAGAGTCAAGTAATGTTATTGTTGGATTCAGGGAGACTCAGGTGTGATGTTTAAAAGAATAAGTTCCTGGACTTGATTTTGATTTGTCAAATTCTTCCTCATTAGTTTAAATGAACTGACAACATCAGTTATATGACTTACAGTTCTCAAAGACGCACACAATCTCAACTGGTTATCCTTTAGACAGCTAGTCTCTTTTTCTTTTCTCTCACTTTTTGTCTCTGTCTGGCCTTAAGTATTTGCTTGTATTACATCAAGTGACCTGCATACCAATGACCGTAAAGATTAACATGTACAGTACATGGTTTTCAGAACTGTACCTTCAGATAAAGGTAAGGCCACTTGGGTTATCTTTGGGCTGCTCTATATTCACCTGCAGAATGATAAATCCTAGAGTTGGCTCACTCCAGGTTATTTAAGCAACAAACGTCCCTGGGTGGACTTGAACCACCATCCTTTCGGTTAACAGCCGACTGCGCTGACCTATTACGCCACACAGACTGCATATAGCTGATGTTTTTTTTATTTCTGATTCTGATGTAGAGATGGACAAACGACTCAAAAGCATAATACTTCTTGCCGTGACATAACAACAAACAGTAAAAAAAAGAGGTCGGCGAGATAGAGTTCAAGACCCTTTTTTCAGGACACCCAAACTTTGTCGCTCAATATGGCAGGAATTCTATGCATCCAGGGCCAAATGTTTTACCATTTCATCCACTACGGGCCCCTAAGGAACTTTACATGTGTTGACAATAAAGATGCTCACAAAACGCTGCACTTGGAATTGCGTTTCTCATGCACATTCATGTCCTCTTAAATACAAAGAACTGCTAAGTTCTTTATTCCCAATATCAACTCTTAGACATTAGTTCCAAAATAAAACACTAGTTGTCAGAAGTGGGATTTGAACCCACGCCTCCAGTGGAGACTGCGACCTGAACGCAGCGCCTTGGACCACTCGGCCATCCTGACTGATCCATCAGATCTTCAGTAGGACCTGTCTCAAAAATTATTATATAGTAAATTAAACATGTCATGATATCATGACATGTCTGACGGGGCGCTACCTATACCATCCAAAGACTGAGACTGCAGCAATATGTTCAATGCCCGTATATGTTTAATGTATTCATATTTTCGTTATTTTCACAATGTTTATTCTTCTCATCGGGTAGGATTGCATTTTTCTTAGGCGGCATATTCCCCTGGGCCTGGTGGTATCTGGCTGCACCAGAGCACCTGGGATGTCAGGCTTTAAATCCCCACCTCTGAAAAGTGCCGCTTCTTAGCCGGATTATGTCTGGCCATGTCATAAATAATAGAGGCGAGGCCTCAAAATGAAAATGAAAAAAATGAAAAATGAGTAGCACAATGGTGCAATCTGTGTACAGATGACTCTGTGACTGAATCTAGTTTAAAATCTCTATTTTGTAGCATTTGTAACATTTGCAGTAAAATAAAAATGCATTTTCCCACAAATATGCAAAATAATTGCATTTCATCAGTTTCTGTAGTGTAGTGGTTATCACGTTCGCCTAACACGCATGCAAAGTTAAACCCTCCATGACATTCACGGAAAAATCTCCCTGACGTGAAATCGTGGCCAGGCCTACCGAAGTTTCCCCAGTGCAGTAGTCATCACATTCAGAGATTCAGGAGTATCCTGTCGAAAATTGATGTAGAAAAACTAGTCCACGCATTTGTTACTTCTAAGCTGGATTACTCCAGTTCTTTATTATCAGGTTGCTTGAAAGAGTCCATAAAGATTCTTCAGCTGATCCAGAATGCTGCAGCACGTGTTCTGATAGGAACCAGGAAAAGAGATCACATTTCTCCTGGTTTGGCTTCTCTGCATTGGCTTCCTGTAAAATCCAGAATAGAATTTAAAATCCTTCTTCTCACCTACAAAGCTCTTCATGTTCAAGCACCATCTTATCTTAAAGAAAAAGAAAGTTGATGTGTATATGCATTAATATCAAAGTAAGTTGATGTGTATATGGATAAATATCAATGAAAGTTGATGTGTATATGCATTAATAAAAAAGAAATGTGATGTATATATGCATTTATTAAAAAGAAAGTTGATCTGTATTTGTATTAATCAAAAATTAAGTTGATGAG
>NW_022604383.1:32500-44069 GCF_008692095.1 Etheostoma spectabile
AACCTCTGGGTTATGGGCCCAGCACGCTTCCGCTGCTAATATTAATATAAAGGCTTATATTGCAATCTCGTCACCCTACATGTAGGTGTACCTATGTTTAAATAAACACACTGTAGCAAAGTTTATGTAGTGTTTTTTTAATTTTACCTGTGTTTTTTTTTCTGTGAGGGACAGCTCTGTCAGGCTTATTTATGTAGCATGTAAGCTAGCATTGGCTAACTAGCAGCCAGCCTGCTTCTAAACAAATACTTTTTAATGATCTCAACACTTTTTAACAGTCAAACTGAAACACTGGCGGTGAGCTCCAGGTCCTGCAGCTGCAGACGGACACGGATAGCTTCAGACCCGCTCACCACTAGTGTTGGTGGAATAGCAAGCTAGCGTTAGAAAACTAACCCCGCTTATAAATAAATACCTTTTAATTATCTCAACACTTTTAACAGTCAAACTCAAACAATGGGGTAAGCTCCAGGTCTTGCAGCCACGGACGGACCACCATCAGTGGGTATAATGCGTGCCTTTTAAATTACTTTTTTTTTTTGTTAGCGGGCTGGTTGGTTAGTTCGCTAACGCTAGCTTGCTATTCCACCAACACTGGCGGTGGGCTCCCGGGGGGTTGTGCCGCTGCTATCGGGTCTGGAGCTTTCCGTGTCCCGCTGGAGATCAGATCACGTCGAGGTCGGCAGAGGAGCTTTCTAGTGATGTTTCCCCGCTGGCCGAGCCCCACTGACGGCGGTCCGTCTGCGTCTGCAGCACCTGGAGCTCCAGTGTTTCAGTTTAACTGTTAAAAAGTGTTGAGCTAATTAAAAGGTATTTACAGTATTTAGAAGTGGGCTGGATGCTAGTAAGCTTATGCTAGCTTTCATGCTACATAAATAAGCCGGACAGAGTTGTCCCTCATCTGGGGATAAAAACCCTGCTGGCCCCTCCCCCCCATCCTGTTGGCTCAGAGCTCCACAGACTAAGTCCACAGGTACAACTTAGTTTTGCACCAAAGGTATCGCAAGTGTTGCAAAAGTCGAGAGCGCAGACTCGCCGCTGTGGAAAAGTGACTGAAGTGAAAAAAAAATGAAATAAAGTACAAGTACAGAATTTTTTTCTACAAGCTCTCAAATCATATTCTCTAAGTGCTCACATCACATCTACGCGCTCTCACATTTGCACCATATTTACCTTCATATTCTTTGTTGAACTTTATTGCTTTACAAACACCAAAGCAAGTAAGCGCTGTGACTAACATTACTCTTCTGAAGTGATTTTGGAGAGGGACATCAGGTAGAAATACTCTGGTTGACTAGCATGACACCATTGTATTCATATAATAATCAATCCAGGTTAACGTGAATGACAGTGACTGCATGTTGCTTCCTCTAAATTTCAGGTTGTGGTCGACTAGCGAGGCCAGCTCGTCGGTTTGATAAACTGACCAGACCTGCATGCCTCTTGTTTCTTTGGGCTAGTTGTATTAGCTTTAGCCTGGCTGGTAGCAGCTTTCTGCTTGTTTCTTTAAGCTAACTATTTTAGCTTTAGACCGGCTAGTAGCAGCTTTCTGCTTGTTTCTTTAAGCTAACTATTTTAGCTTTAGACCGGCTGGTAGCAGCTTTCTGCTTGTTTCTTTAAGCTAACTATTTTAGCTTTAGCCTGGCTGGTAGCGCCTTTCTGCTTGTTTCTTTAAGCTAACTATTTTAGCTTTAGCCTGGCTGGTAGCAGCTTTCTGCTTGTTTCTTTAAGCTAACTATATTAGCTTTAGCCTGACTGGTTGCAGCTTTCTGCGGTGGGAAATGGCCGGGAGACGTTGTGATTATGTTGCATTAATCAGGGGGTTTAGTTTGTATTTGAGGAGAACATAAAACCCCAACTACTGTAGCGTCACTCACTACCCATCAAATACTATGACATCACTGTGTCAGAGGCAGCTGTTGCCAACGGTAGGCTACTTTTCTACACACGGAGAGCCTCACTTCCCATACCAAACCCCGTCGGACTAACGTCACATCCACACGTTGCCCACATGGCTACCTGTCTTAAAGGGGAACGGTCGGATGGTAATAATCATGTAAAGGAGAAACGGTGAAAGGTTACTTTTCTATCAAGCAGCAAAAAAGTATTAACGTCAACATCGTAACGTCCTGCAATGTGACTTTCGCGCATGCGCATGTAACGGGTTGTAAATAGGTTGTTAAATTCCTGCATATATGGGAACAGCGCCACCTGCTGGTGTCACTTTCTCAATGCGCCGCAGGGTTAAAGATAGGGAATTATGGGTAATCCACAGCAGAACTTCTGATAACTGCTGTGGTAAGTTGCATGTTACACGCTGCAGAGACAATATTAGCTAAAAAAACGTTTTAAAGCCACTACACAATGTTTAATTTTATTGTATTATTTTTGTATTGTACTTTAGCGCTCAATGCCGTTAGTTTGTCGTCGTTTGAAGCATTCGTTTTGAATTTAGAGCCAAATGTTAAGTTAGCTAACTTTACATTGCTTCTGGCTAACTCAATGTGTGTGTGTGTAGGGTTTGTGTCTCCGTGGTGTCGACGTACTCGCCCTGATTTCACTTGATTTTCCCATGTGCAGGTAACAGTTATTGAATTTGTTGTTGACTGTTATGTATGTGCAATGTTAAATGAAAATGTATAGTGTTAATGTAGGTGCTGTATTCTGGTGTTGGAGATGCGGTAGCCTACTGTTTAAAATATTGTATTGGCATAAAATAGAATTTTGGGAGGTTAGGATTTTATTTAATTTTAGATTACTGTGAAACCATTTTTGTTATAATTCTTGTAAAAAAATCCACTATACGATCACAGACATTTAAGAATAAATGAGCAGAACTTCTGATAACTGCTGTGGGTTTGTGTCTCCGTGGTGTCGACGTACTCGCCCTGATTTCACTTGATTTTCCCATGTGCAGACGCAGACGCAGCCTCACATACGCAACTCAGCGAGACTGGCTGTAGAGGACCATTAGAGTAGTCCCACAACCGTCACACGCACATCGCGATGTCAATGCTAAAACACAATATTGTTCAGCCCTAACTGACGGTATACTTCAGTAAGCTAGTTTGCCACTTTTATCTTGGTAATGCCACATGTAAGTATATCTTAGTTTATTTAGATACCCAACATAGGTTATACTACGTACACTGTATAACAATACATTACATGTTTCTTTATTTCATCTTACATTTTTGCTAGCCTGTTGTGTAGTTATATTGTTTTTACAATTATCTTTGTTTAATATCTGTGACTCATTACTATCTAGTAACTGGTCATTGTGTTTTCTCCCAGTTCACACCTTTGTAACTCAAATAAACGTGTTACAAGGATCCCGGTCGCCAGTGCTTGATGGTGGAAGGTGTTTAGCTGCTGGTCAGATTGCACAGCGTTACGTACGTGAAGGACAAGACATATTTCATGGTAAGTATTTCCAGGTGATCTCTGCACCTCTAATCTCTGCACCTCTGTTATTCTAATATTACCATGTAATAAAATTGAAACAGGCAGTTTTGCATTTTCCACCACTGATTCATGGTTGTTTGACAGTAACTACCAGAAGCATTTCCAGTAATCACTACACCTCTGTCTTACTACGTAATAAAATAGAAACAGGTAGTTTTGCATTTTCCACCACTGATTCATGGTTTTATTTCAGAAACTGCCGGAAGCATTTCCAAGTAATCACTACACCTCTGTTTTTTGTATTATTACCATGTAATTAAATCGAAACAGGCAGTTTTGCATTTTGCACCCACTGCCTTCTAAAGCTCTAACCATGCGCCATTTCTTGCCTAAAACAATATACCAACAATATGTTAAATTAAATTTGATAGATGTAACTCCCTAATGGTCTAATGGCTAGGATTTGGCGCCCTCACAGCCGCAGCCGGTGTTCAATTCCCGGTCAGGGAATGGTCAGGACTTAACAGATACAGATTTAAAAGAGTATGTTTTTGGTTGATTTGTCAAATTTCTTTCTCATTAGTTTAACGTTTTAAAGAGTACCATTTCCTTTAAATCAGACCCCGACAGAGGATGTCTCCTTTTGTCATCATTGATGGGTCATAAACACTTCATCTGCCTCCATCTCAATAACAATTCAAGCAGTAACTAAACCCCTAACCAACATTTTTAACTGAAAACCAATGTATGTGAGTGTCAAGTAATGTTATTGTTGGATTCAGGTCCAAATTTTGACATTTTAGCGCAATGCAAAGGTGCATAACAGATTTTTTTTCTACATACCTGGAGCGATGCAAAGCAGGGGTGGCCAACTAGTCAAGGAACAGCAAGAGACTTGGTATTTAAGAATACAACTGACTATGTGACAGATGTTTAATCTGTCATGTCCTGCCTTCTGAAGCTCTAGCCAGGCGCCATTCCTCGCCTAAAACAATATGAGTCATTCCAGTAAGTGAAAAGAAAACTCACATCTATCAAAGATAACTGTGATAGATGTGACTCCCTGATGGTCTAGTGGCTAGGATTCGGTGCTCTCACCGCCGCGGCGCCTGGGTTCGATTCCGGTCAGGGAATGGTCAGGACTTGAGAGACTCAGGTGTGATGTTTGAAAGAATAAGTTCCTGGACTTGATTTTGATTTGTCAATTCTTCCTCATTAGTTTAAATGAACTGACAACATCAGTTATATGACTTACAGTTCTCAAAGACGCACACAATCTCAACTGGTTATCCTTTAGACAGCTAGTCTCTTTTTCTTTTCTCTCACTTTTTGTCTCTGTCTGGCCTTATGTATTTGCTTGTATAACATCAAGTGACCTGCATACCAATGACCGTAAAGATAATATGTACTGTACATGTTTTTCAGAACTGTACCTTCAGATAAAGGTAAGGCCACTTGGGTTTTCTTAGGGCTGCTCTATATTCACCTGCAGAATGATAAACCCTAGAGTTGGCTTACTCCAGGTTATTTAAGCATCAAACGTCCCTGGGTGGACTTGAACCACCATCCTTTCGGTTAACAGTCGACTGCGCTGACCTATTGCGCCACAGAGACTGCATATGTCTGATGTTTATAAGTGGGAACTCGATTTTTAAGCCACAAGCATTTGCTTTATGGCTTTTTGCGGTTGAGCTGCACATGTATGCTTATCAAGCTATTTTCCTGTTACTCAGGAAGCTGACTCATGCGGAAATGTAGAAGCTGGACGTGCATTGTATTGTTCTTACATGTCAACTGGATTCTGACTTTGAATTCAAATATTTGGCATCCAAGAAAATTTGGAACTGATGATGTATCAGTCATTGTGCTGGTGGTTTCTTGGTCACAGCACAAGCTTGATCATACAGTTACACGCCATGTATCACAAAACTGTTGGGTGGGGCCTTATGTATTTGCTTGGATTACATCAAGTGACCTGCATACCAGAATCAGAATCAGCTTTATTTGCCAGGTATGAGGACACATACGAGGAATTTTTCTTTGGAGCATGTTGCTCACACTGTGCTTACACACAAACACAAAACAACCAAACAAAAAAAATATACACACTAGTCTATACACACAATATATACATACTCTAAACAGAACAATACAGAGGCCGTCAGAGATGGCAAAAGTACTCACTGCCCGTGCTCCAGTAGAAGAACAGATAATTGTGTTAACAAATACTCTGGTAAAAGTAGAAGTACTGATTTAACTTTTTTACTTATGTTGTTTTTTACACTTTTGTTTTTGTACAGACTTAACAACTTTTAAGGCTATTGTCACCGTTTTGACAGAGCCCTGCTTCCAGTCTCTATGCTAAGCTAAACTTGCTGCTGGCTGTAGCCCTTATTTTATCATTATCATTACTTTAATCCTGTTTTAAGTACATCATGTTTGGTGGCAGCCCAAGTTAACTTTAGCATTGTATATTAACGTTGTCCCCATCTCAAAATAAAGTTTTCCAATGGGTATTTGTTCCAGTATGGGAATGTAGGCCATCACTTTGTGCCAGAGTCTCGCCAGAACATCGGCATGAGGTGGAACACGTACGCAACTCTGCAGGTAAAAGATAACACGAAACCTTGATAATGCAGGGGGGCGATAGAGAGATCTAATAAACCAGGCGCTTAACTGAATAAATGATCAAAGCAAGATCAATGTGGGAAGGATTGAGAGGAGGAGGGATGGTTTTGAGGGGGTGTTGGAGAGAGAGTTGGGTGTTGGATCCGTGTCCATCAGTTCTCTTCTGTCATTAGACTCTTCTATTGGGTGACAAGTCACCTGTGTCCAAGAAAGGGGGGCGGTGGTTAGAACATTGCTGCCACTGAACACTGGGCTCTGACTAATGTTGAAGAGCCATTATGCCTATTATTTAACGTCAGGACAAGAGCTCAGTGCACACACTATAGCTCTCCATACCTCTGTCACTAGGTGCCAGTTCTATGGAAAGTCTATTCTTCTTTGCTGATCATAACTCTCGCTGCAGCGTTAAGTGTTATATCTTGGGTTTGTAAATGCCAATTAACACATTATTTTTTTCCTTTACTGTCCTTTCCTTTGAGTCACCTTTTCCCACTCATCTATGCTCTTCTTCCTCCTTGTCTTCATTACAGGGACTGCAGGTGCCCAGATGCTTAGCTGGGCATCATGGAAGACACAGGGTAAAATTCACATCATAGCACACTGATGTGAACAACAAAAACACAACAGACCTGTAAAATTAATCTCTTCTCTGTTTGTTGACAAAATTAAACAGCAAGTCTGTTTTCTTGTCGCTGCAATTTGTTCTGTTCATTTGCTTAATTAATTCAATTCAATTCAATTTTTCAATTCATTTTATTTATAGTATCAATTCATAACAAGAGTTATCTCAAGACACTTTACAGATAGACCACACTCCAGAATTTACAAGGACCCAACAGTTTCTAGTAGTCTCCCTCCAGAGCAAGCAACAGTGCGACAGTGGCGAGGAAAAACTTCCTTTTAGGCAGAAACCTCGGTCAGACCCAGGCTCTTGGTAGCGTGTCTGACGGGCCGGTTGGGTTAGAATGAAGAGTGGCAATAACAAAATATAAAAAATTAGTAGTTTTAGAAGTTCTTTGTAGTATTTCATGGCATAGCAGGACGCTGTGCGGCATTACAAGGCACAGCAGACGTAGCAGGACGTAGCAGGACGTAGGCAAGGCAAGGCAAGGCAGCTTTATTTCTATAGCACATTTCAGTTAAAAGTCATAAGCATTAAAAATCATAAGACACATGAATAGACAGTTAAAAACAAATAGAAACATTAGGACACATAAACACAGATAAAAGTACAGTGCAGCATAGAAAGAAATTAGCATTAATTTAAAGAAAGGCAGCATAAAAAAGGAAGGTCTTCAGCCTTGATTTAAAAGAACTGAGAGTAGCAGCGGATCTACAGGTTTCTGGGAGTTTATTCCAGATAGGAGGAGCATAGAAACTGAAAGCTGCTTCACCCTGTTTAGTTCTGATTCTGGGGACAGAAAGTAGACCTGTCCCAGATGACCTGAGAGGTCTGGGGGGGTCATAGTGTAGTAGCAGATCAGAAATGTATTTTGGACCTAAACCGTTAAGGGATTTATAAACTAGCAGAGTACTTTGAAATCAATTCTTTGAGACACAGGAAGCCAGTGTAAAGACTTCAAAACTGAGTGATGTGATCCAGTCTCTTGTCTTAGTGAGGACTCGAGCAGCAGCGTTCTGAATCAGCAGCTGCATCTGTCTGATTGGATTTTAGGGAGACCTGTAAAGACCCCGTTACAGTAGTCAAGTCTACTGAAGATGAAGCATGGACCAGTTTTTCCAAGTCCTGTTGACACATAAGTCCTTTAACCCTTGATATGTTCTTTAGTGATAGTAGGCTGACTTTGTAATTGTCTTAATGTGGCTGTAAAGTTCAGGTCTGAGTCCATGACTACACCAAGATTTCTTGGCTTTGTCTGTTGTTTTTACCTTGTTGTTTGAAGCTGAGCGCAGACTTTTAATCGTTCCTCTTTTTTTCCAAAAACAAATACCTCAGTTTTTCCTTCATTTAATTTCAGAAAGTTCTGGCACATCCAGTCGTTAATTTGTTTGATGCAGTTAGTCAGTTTTTGTATTTTGACTATAGTCCCCTGGCGATAGGGTATGTAAATTTGTGTGTCATCCCCATAACTATGGTAACTTATTTTGTTTTTTCTCCATAATCTGAGCCAGTGGAAGCATGTAGATGTTAAACAAAGAGGCCCCAGAATGGAGCCTTGCGGAACTCCGCACGTCATATTTGTACGCTCAGATGCATAATTACCTATTGACACAAAGTAATCCCTATTTTTTAGGTAGGATTCAAACCAGTTTAGTACTAAGCCAGAAAGTCCTACCATTTTCCAATCGGGTCTAGTAATATGTCATGGTCGACCGTGTCAAATGCAGACTGAGATCAAGTATACTAAGATTGAATTTTGCCATTATCTGTGTTAAGGTGGATGTCAGTAAAGACTTTGACAAGAGCCGTTCAGTGCTGTGTGTGGTCGGAACACCGACTGAAAGGTATCAAAACTGTTGCTTAGTGACAAAAATGGTTTTTTGAGTTGTTGAAAACCTACTTTTTCAATGATTTTACTTAAAAACGGAAGGTTTTGATATTGGCTATAGTTGCTCATTAGTGACTTGTCTAGGTTGTTCTTTTTTAAAAGTGGCTTGATTACTGCAGTTTTCAGGGCCTGTGGCAAGATACCTGAAAGAAGAGACGTGTTCACAATCTGTAGAAGATCAGAAGCCAAACAAGTTGAAACACTTTTTGAAAACACCCGTTGAAATATCAGGCAACAGGAGGAGGATTTCAGAGTTTGTATAATGTCCTCCACAGGTTTTCATGGTTGATTATATGAAATTATGTCATATTGGAAATAGTTTTGCTTGAACACTGTGACAGACACATGTCCTGTACTTGATATGGAGGCACTGACTTGTTTGTCTAATCTTCAGAAATTTTGTCTTGAAGAAGGATGCAAAGTCATTGCAGGCTTTGGTAGATAAAAGTTTCAGATGCTACTAACTGGCAATGGAGGGTTTGTTAACCTATCAACAGTAGCAAACAAAGCACGTGAATTATTATGTTTTCTAGAGATAATATCATAGAAGAAGGACCTTCTTGCTTTCCTCAGTTCCAATTATAAATGCGAAGTCTCTCTTTATAGGTGTTATAATGGACCAGGAGATTTGTTTTTTCCCACCTTCGTTCAGCTTTCCTACACTCTCTTTTTTCTGTTCTCACCAGTGGACATTTCTCCATGGAGACCTTTCTTACTAACCAGAGACAACTTTGACCTTAGTGGGAGCAATAGCATCAATAACAACTTTGTAATTTACAGTTTGAAATATCTACAAGCTCAGTCACTGATAGCCCAGAGAGGGCGGGTGTGGAGGAAAAAAGCTGAATAAATGTTTCACTGGTGTTGTCAGTGATATACCGTTTCTGATTATCTTTGTTTGGACACTTTTGGGCACAGAGATAGTGCCGTTAAGAAAACACAGGAATGATCAGACAGAGCAACGTCAGTCACCAAACCTTGGAAATGTTCAGACCCTTGGAGACAACCAAGTCCAGAGTGTGTCCCTTATTGTGATGGGCTCTGCACATGCTGAGTCAGTCCATAGTTCTCGAAAAACACAACACAGTTCTTTGGTCCCCCTGTCCTGGGGTTGTCAACATGAATGTTTAAATACCCGCAATGATTACACAATCAAAGTCAATACAAATTATAGACAGCAGTTCAGTGAAGTCATCATGAAGGTTGCACAATATTTAGGTGGCCTGTAGATATTTAGAAATATCGCTTGAGGGGAAGATCTTAATTGAAGAGCAACATATTCAAAGAACCAAAATTCCATAACATATTTTCGTACAGTTGAATGAGTCATAAACAAAATATCAACTCCACCCTCTTTTCTTATTCACTCTTATTCTCACTCATAAAACTGAAGTTTGGGGGAGCTGACTCAATAAGAACAGCAGCGCTGTTATTATGGTCTAACCAGGTCAGTTAAAAACATAAAATCTAGATTGTGCTTAATAATAAAATCATTGATTAAAAATGATTTTCCTGCCAAAGACCTGACGTTTAGTAAGGCTAGTGTTAGTGTGTTTCATTTTTTGGGACAGCTTGTAGCTGACGAGGAATGGATGCTAAATTTCTAAGTTTGCAGTTAATTGCTTATTCACCATTCTTTCCTATTACCTATCACACATACATTGAGAAGAATTGAATCCACAGGGCCCAGGCTTGTCTTCGAAGAAGTCTTAGTATCACTAGTCCTGCAGCCAAGGCCCGGCATATATCAGATAGTGCTTTCCCAGATTTGCACACAAGCGTCCTTATCATCTCTGGGCGGAAGGAGTTTTCTGACATCTTCTGTAGTGGTGCTTGGCGTTTACTTTTGCCCGGGTTGAGCCATGGGGTTAGGAAGGGGTGTATATTGATGGGGGAAAGGAAAGGGAGTGTGGAGACATCAGTAGAGACAGCGATGATCCTCAGAAGGTTCGGGGTTGGTAGGGGGTTTGAGGGGTGCTGGAACGGTGAAGAGGTAGTGGAGGTTTCGTGTCTCTGCTCTCTGGTCTCCCAGGTCAAATCTTTGCACAGTGGGGGCTGTGCTGGATCACTGCCGCACTTTGTTGTGTCTTCCTTGTTTTTGATTCGTCTTGTCTCGTGTCCTTGGCAGAGGGAGCAGATGTGTAGCGCAGAAAGAAAGCAGATTAGAGGTGAACAGCTTTACTTCCTGGTTTGTTAAGGGAAAGTCTATCTGCTTTAAAAAGATGTCTGCGCTCCCAGAAAATGTTAAAATTGTCAATGAACTGCAAAGAATGGACGGTACATTCAGCTGAAAGCCATTTGTTTAGTGCCAACAGCCGGCTGAATCTCTCATCTCCTCTTCTGACTGGCGGTAATAGGGCCACTGATAAACACATCTGCGTTTAGGGGGCTGACATGTCCAGCAGTCCCTAACTCCAGTTTCTGCAATTCAGACTGTTGCTTTACAACATCCAGTACCCGATATGCAGAATAATGTTCTTCACAGTTGGGTGTGCTGCCACGATAGTTGGGATTTTTTGGGGTCAAGTTAGACACCGTTTCTTTGGGAAAAACAGAGTATTTTGGTGTTTTTTTAACTGTTTTTTAAATCTTTTTACAGCAGAGTCACCCACAATCAGGGTTTGAGGCCCAGTTGTTAGCTTTTTACTTTTTGAATTGCTCTCAGTCCTTACCCGCGTGTGTGGTGATGAGACCGCAGTCCCGGTCTCAGATGTCTGTCCAGCGTCTTGCAGCAGAGGAGCAAATCTGTTATCCACTTGCACACCAGGTTGTTGGGGGGCATTTTGTTGCTTATTTTCCCTTTTTGCAGCTGTCCACGCTGTGTCCTACTAGGTACAGGGGTTGAAGAGGCGCTCTGCCCGGATGATAATGCAGGCCAGCCGGTCATATCACAAATCTCAGGGCGCTGTCCCTGCCCGTTAGTCGTCCCACCCTTTCCCAGAAAATTTTAGTCTAGGCTTTCGCACCAGACGAGTTCCAGGGAGGACTGCCACTTGTTGATTTATTACCAGTTCCACCCTCCTGTT
>NW_022604384.1:0-24408 GCF_008692095.1 Etheostoma spectabile
ACTAAGACTTTTTACAGACAGGCAGGTAAGAGGAAAAAAGATAGGACAACAGACGCTGATGGGGACTGCAGAAACGACCTTCAGAGGATTTTAAATTAATCAACAGGGAATGGCTTTAATGAGGAAAATAAAACAAATTAAAACAGAGATGTCGGTTTTAGCAGAAATTAAAAGCAAAGGTTCATACTAAAGCAAGGAGAGGGAAATAGAGGAAGGAGAGAAGTGCACAAGATAGTTTTTTAAGAAAATCATAAATAAAGGGGGGGGCAGTTAAGACTTAAAAAAGAAAAGGGGCATAGCTAACACAACAGAGAATTAAAGAAAACTGTCGAGACTTTTACCGTGAACTGTACACGAAAAAGCAGTTAATAAGGCACATGACCGAAGTTTTAAAATCAATCGAACAAGCAAAAAATGACAATGTGCTCTTAACTCAAGATTTTACCATGACTGAACTAAACAACTGTGTAAAACTTTTAAGAAAGGGAAGTCACCAGGAGAAGACGGGCTTCCCTTGGAATTTTACTTGACATTTGGGACATTTTAGCACCAGACTGCTTGTTGTTTTTATGGATTTTGAACAACTGGACCGACTTCCTGACAGTTTTAGAGTAGGGATAGTGACGCTTTTACATAAAGACAGAGACAAGACAGACTTGAAAACTGGAGACCATCACACTTTTAAATGTCGACTGAAAACTTTTAGCAAAATTAGCTTCACGTATGTCCCTGTTTTTAGGAGAGCTGATTCACCCGGATCAAGCCTGTGCCGTCCCGGGGAGGAAGATCACCGACAGCCTCGTACTGATCCGAGACACCATCTGTTATGCGAGAGACAGAAACATTCGGCTAGTAGTCCTGAATTTAGATTTTGAGAAAGCCTTTGATCGGGTCTCGCACCAGTACCTCTTTCAGGTACTGCAAAAAATGGGGTTCCCAAGAAGGTTTATAGCCTGGGTGGGACTGCTGTACCGGGGGATCAACAGCAAATTCATTGTTAATGGGATCTGACAGCAGCAGTGGATATAAACTGCGGTGTCCGTCAGGGTTGTCCGTTATCTGCCTCCTTTACGTCCTCTCAATAGAACCGATGGCACAGATCTTGAGAAGGGACCAACGAATCCATGGGGTAAGAGTCCCGGAGCGGGGGACTCGAGACAAAATGCATTTTATATATGGACGACATCAACATTTTAGGCACTGACCTTTATCTGTAACAGGACGCTGGACTTGACTGACTGGTTCGGACAGGCCTCTGGGTCGAAGCTCAACCGAAGCAAGACCCAAGCCCATTTTATGGACCATGGACGGCGACTGAGACGACAGGACTCCCCCTGACTGTGACCCGGACCGACCAAAAAATACTGGGATCAAGTTTGATAGGGAGGGGGAAGGGAAAACAAATTGGGCAGGACAAGGTAGGGAAAGTCAGACAGAGACTAGGATACTGGACACTTAGAGGACTGACTTTAGAAGGAAAGGTTTTAATCATTAAAGCAGTGATTTTACCTTTGCTTTTACTAATCAGTTCTGTTTTTATCCCGCCTAGGAGACGATTTTAGACCTGGAACGAGCCATCTTTTATTTTGTGGGGCTCCAAGTGGGAAAGACTGAAACGAAGCGTGATGAAGAAGCAAAGGAGGAAGGAGGCGGAAAAGGAGTGCCTGACCTGGACTTGTTTTTAGGGAGCAGATACACCGCCTGCACATTTTATCCGCCACAGCCCCATCCAGTAACCCCAAGACCGCAGCGATGACAAGGTCTGGAGGGGGTCGTACCTCAGGAAAATCAAGATTTTACCCACAGACCTCAGAGTTCCAGTGTCTTTTACCTGCCACCAGCTTCGCTTTTATCCAGTCATTTTAAGGCATTTTAACCTTGAGCAGGAGGAGTTGCAGGTTTTAACTCTCACCGCTCTCTCATTTCTGTGGTGCAGGAGCGGGACCAGTGAGTCCAGTGCGCGGGCTCGCATTGGGCGAGCCCTCAACAGTTTGGCGCAACGTAAACCATCCCGCTCTTCCAAACAGACTCCGGGACCTGTCATGGAGGGTGGCTCACGAGATCCTCCCGGTCAGGTCCGTAATGCACTCCCGGGGCATGTCGGCGCACGCAACTTGCCCCCGACCAGGTTGTGGCGCGCCTGAGTCGGTGAGGCACTGCTCGGAGTGCAGCGCTGCCGTAGAACAGTGGGCAATGGCCGGCTCCTTGCAATTCCCGTACTTGCCAGCAAGGGAGGTCCTTACACCCACAGCTGGTGCTGTACGGGGTGAGCCAAGGAAAACAGATACCAGCACGAACATTTGCCAAACAGTGGCTCACCCTAGCCGCCATCAAAGACGCCATATGGACCTCCAGAAACTTGCTGGTAAGGAAGCACATGCAGATCCCCCCGAGGCTGTGATCCGGATGGCCGCAGCGACGGTCCGAATGGCCGGAGCTGCAGGCGGCGGCCTAGGAACAGCCTCAAAGAAGAATCGCCTCTGTGCCCATCGGACGAAGGAGCCGGAGCCACACAGTACAAGTTCAAAGCAGCGGCGGCCTGACCCTCCGGGTGAGGTCGGTGGGAAGGAGTACAGGGTGAGGGTCTCCTCTGAGCACCTCGACAGGATCCCGAGAGACCAAATCTGTTTGGGGGAGCGGAATGAGTTCCCACTTGGTAGGGACTCACCCCATCCTGCACAACAGTGGACTTTTTATTCATAACATATGCGCTCCCTGTTGAGGAGATTTTAACATAGACACTCATTTACATTGAAAACCTTTTTACCTTTTAATCTATGACAAGTTATCTGTAATGCATTTTAAAGCAATTGTTTTGGATGTTTTATGGATTATTATGTATAACGCATCTCTTGGAGCGGTTGTTTTAGGTGTCTTATGGATTATTTATTGACTTGTTGTATTTAAAAGGTAACTTTGATGTGACATGTTAAATGACAAAAAGTATGAAATGAGTGTCATAAATTCTTTTCAAAGAAAAAATCTGTTTTATCAGTTTAATATCTGATATGTCCTCTATCAGGGGACAACATATTAAATGGATTTTTGGCAATGGGAGTTGAAAAAGGGGCTTGCTCGTTCCTCCACGCATCGACCCGGTATTGCAGCATCGCCTGGGAACGGTGCACCCATCTTCTGTCTTGTGGAAAAAACAATTACCGATGCACGTGAGCTGCCGTTGCCAAAATGTTAATGGACCTGAGAGCAATTGATATGGTTGATCAAAAATTGTTATATTTATTGATGATTTGAAAATATTTACATGACAGCATCGAGCTTCAGATCATGGTGTTGTAATGGTAACAAACAAACTATATACAGAACATTTTGCAACAATTAATACACACATGCGGTTGCAATTATGAAGTAAATGTAATGAAAAAGAGTTTTCATACTCAATATAACTTTCTTTTTTTTAACTTTTTATTTTTTTATGATCAGTGTGATTTTATTTTTGGTCTTTTTTATTTTTTTATTTTTTTTATTTCCACAAGGTATATGTGGGTGTGTGTGAGCAGTGCAGTGTTGGGTGTGTGTGGGGTGTTGTGATAGAGAGAGAGACACAGAGAGAGAGGGGGCGGGGGGGCAGCTGACAGTAAAAAAAAAAATCTCCGATGGCAGAGACGCACTGGAGTCGCATTTAAAACAAACAGCATGTCTGGAAACCACGTTCACCAGAAAGTACTGGTTACTATGTAAGGACTACAAACCCCACGTTCACAGAAATCTACTGGTTACTATGTAAGGACTACACAAACCCCACGTTCACCAGAATCTACTGGTTACTATGTAAGGACTACAAAACCGAAGTTAAAACAAACCTGAAGCTGAAGAAACCCTAAACGTTACGGAACAGACCGCAGACCGAATTGACTGACGGAGCAGGAGAGAGCGAGAGAGAGAGCGGAGAGAGCGCATTTCTCCATGTTCTGTGTGTGTGGGATTGATCCGAGCGGGTTTGTAGGCGGGGGGGGGGGGCGCTGTGATTATCACAGAACGCTGCGCGGCCAGTTGAGGAGTTTTATTCAATCCGAGCACGGATATGACTCATATTACTCGGATAATACTTGTACTCGGCAAAAGTGCTTTAAACCGTACCGGATACTCGTTTCAGCCGGATACTCGGATCACCCTAGTGTATATGCAGAATATAAAGAAAGTTGATGTCATAATGAATGGTGATGATGACATATGAATGGTGATGATGAATCAAAAAGAAAGTTGATGTGTATATGCAGTAATGTAAAAGAAAGTTGATGTGTATATGCACAAATCTAACCCCACGCATCACCCGGTATTGCAGCGTCACCGGGAACGGTGCACCCATCTTCTGTCTTCTGGGAAAAACAATTACGATGCACGTGAAGTGCCCGTTGCCCAAAACTGTCAACGGACCTGAAGAGACATGGCTGGCAGATTTTACCGCAGAAATTGTCCTAAAAACTGAATGATCTGTGAAACCTCGTTGGGTTCCTGGTATCAAAACGTTGTTATAATACTTGACAAGATAAAGCCATACAAAGTGTAGCAGATTTGCACTTTTGATTGGCAGAAAAAACAGCAAGGACAAAATATTGGCCCTGTGACAAGGGGGAATAGGTGAGGCCTTGGATTTGGAAAGCGGCACACCAAGTGAGAATTACCGCGAGGGTGGGACTGGGAAGACTGGCGTTTCGGCTGCTCTCGAGAGTTGGCTGTACTTACTCTGGTTTCTCTCATAACGCAAAGTCTTTCGCCTTTACTAAAGACTTCCGTGGAGAGGAACGCCTATGAGTGAAATTATTTTGGTGGGCTTTGCTGTTTGGCTAAGCTTTTGTACTTGTGAAAAAACAAATATGCTCTCCAAAAGGAAACTCAGATTCTTAAACGTAGCCAAAATGTGACAGCATCGGGAATATTGCACGTTGGCAGGAGCTTGACCAATGGGGAAAACCACAATTGCCGTCTTTAACTAAAACTTTTTGTGCCCCCTGAAGCGCTTGGACGGGGGTGCTAAGCAGCAGCTGTTATGTCCATTTAAATTACTGGACCGTGACAACTGAGAAACCGTCCGGGGAGGTCGCATCTGACAGCATAGAGTGGTGGTCATCGCTTCTCGGCCTTTTGGCTAAGATCAAGTGTAGTATCTGTTCTTATCAGTTTAATATCTGATATGTCCTCTATCAGGGACAACATATTAATGGATTTTTAGCAATGGGAGTTGAAAAAGGGGCTTGCTCCGTTCACTCCACGCATCGACCCGGTATTGCAGCATCGCTGGGAACGGTGGTGCACCATCTTCTGTCTTTGTGGAAAAACAATTAACGATGCACTTGAGCTGCCCGTTGCCAAAACTGTCAATGGACCTGAAGAGCAATTGATATGAGGTGATCAAAAATTGTTATATTATTGCTGATTTGAAAACTATTTACATGACAGCATCGAGCTTCAGATCAAGGTTGTCATGGTAACAAAAGAACTATATACAGAACGTTTTGCAACAATGAATACAACACATGCGGTTGCAATTATGAAGTAAAATGTAATGAAAAAGAGTTTTCATACTCAATATAAGTTTCTTTTTTTTACTTTTTATTTTTTTATGATCAGTGTGATTTTTTATTTTTTTGGTTCTTTTTTATTTATTTTTTTATTTCCACACCAGGTATATGTGTGTGTGTGTGTGTGTGTGTGTGTGTGAGTAAGAGAGAGACACAGAGAGAGAGGGGGTGGGGGGGGGGCAGCTGACAGTAAAAAAAAAAAAATCTCCGATGGCAGAGACGCAACTGGAGTCGCATTTAAAACAAGCAGCATGTCTGAAACCCACGTTCACCAGAAATCTACTGGTTACTATGTAAGGACTACAAACCCCACGTTCACCAGAAACCTACTGGTTACTATGTAAGGACTACAAACCCCACGTTCACCAGAAATCTACTGGTTACTATGTAAGGACTACAAACCGAAGTTAAAAACAAACCTGAAGCTGAAGAAACCCTAAACGTTAACGGAACAGATCCGCAGACCGAATTGACTGACGGAGCAGGAGCACGTGCGCGCGAGAGAGAGAGAGAGTGAGAGAGAGAGAGCGAGAGAGAGAGAGGCCGAGGGAGCGCATTTCTCCATGTTCTGTGTGTGTGTGTGATTGATCCGAGCGGGTTTGTAGGGGGGGGGGGGGGGGCGCTGTGATTATCACAGAACGCTGCGCGGCCAGTTGAGGAGTTTTATTCAATCCGAGCACGGATATTGACTCATATTACTCGGATAATACTTGTACTCGGCAAAAGTGCTTTATCCGTACCGGATACTCGTTTCAGCCGGATACTCGGATCACCCCTAGTTTATAGCAGGTATTTTTTTTTTCTTCAATCTTAACATAATATATATATTTTGTATTTTGTACTTCAGATATGATCAGCACTACCTCATTTTATGCTTTCTCCATCTGATAGTACAGGACTGAGGGCCTACTATTATTTGTCATTTAGCATTTTTACGTGCTTTACTATATTCATGTGCATACTGTTAAACAGTGTTGAGATCGGCGGGATTTTTTTTCTCTCTCTTACCTTTGTCTATTCTGCATGGTCTCCGGGTTGTTCAACGCTATTGTGGACAACTTTTGGTTATTGTGGGAAACACTGCTGTCTCCTTTGTTTCTTCTTCTTCCTGACTCTGGCGAGAGCAGACGTGTTTTTCCTCCTCTCCCCTCTTATCTTAGCTTGGCCTTCCCAGTCTGTCTACCCTGTCTGTGGAATCTCCTTTTCTCTTTCTCTTTGTCCCCTGCTTGCTGTTTTCCTGAAACATTCAAATGGAATTGATTAACTGGTCACTCAGCGCTATTGACAAGATTTTTTCATCTAAACATGCTTCTCCGGGGAGCCGGCCTGCCCCAGGGGACGTTCCCGGCAGGCTATGTTCGCGATTCCTATTCACGGGAGTGGCAGGTGGTCTGCCTGGACGTTCTCACTGTGGAGGACGTTGAAGATATTTGGATAATTGTACTACTGTTGGTGGGGCTCCTGATCATCGGCCTTGGGGTCTCGCTGACCTACCGCAAATTGGTTAAGACAGCCGCCAGCAAATTCACCCACCAGCTGTCTGGGAACTTAAAGAGTGCCTACACGGAGTGGTTGAGAGGATGAAGGTTTTACATCTAAGGGCTGACCAGTCCTGTGAACTGTCTCGTAACATCTCAGACCGGACCGTGGAAGCGCAGAAGGGGACTGATACCAACAGGGCCCAGTCGGTGGAGTTGCTTCGTGGACCACCGGACTGGCAGAGAGGTAGATGGACTGCAAAAATCACTACGTGATATGGATGCTCGCATGACGCTGAGGTCGGTGACAATTGAGTGATGGACATTGATTCAGATAAATTCTACCGAGTCACCCTAAATTGGACTGCAACTGATCAATACCCCCCCCCCCCCCCCCCCCCGCCACCCTTCACCCGAGCAGGAAAACAACCAGCAGCTGGCCATTCTATCTCGTCCTGTGCTCTGGTTATCTCTTCAAGGTCACGCCGATGGACTGAGCTTTTAACAACACAGACAGTTTGACGCGCACATTGCACACACAACTCACTATCTCACACACACACCATACACTCCTTCCCCCATCCCGCCCCACATCCGTCTGTCTGCCCTCGATTCTGTTTCTCGCTCCCTCTCAATGCCACCTCAAAAAATTCTTCATGTGTCCACATGAAGTGTGTTGTCTTGTGCATTACGTTGTGATGTTTGTATTACCATGTTGCTGTCTGCATATATCATTTTCAAGGAGTGCGTGTGGCGGCGCTTGTATTAGCAGCGGCCGGAGGCATGCTCCAAACGGTATTTCGTTGCCTTGTACTTGTACATGTGTAATGACAATAAAGTTATCTATCTATCTATCTATGGTTATATGGGGACTTTGGGTGTATTTGTGTTTGGGGGTATGTTGGGGGGTGGGTGTTCACCCCGGCTCACTATGACCATTTCTTTTTTTTATGTTATTTTTTTATTTAAATGGTTAATGGCATTATAGATCCCAGCATGGCTGGGTCAGGCACACCTCTCAGATTTATCAGTTGGAATATCAGAGGTATGGGGAATCCTGTTAAGCGATCTAAGGTTTTTGCGCACTTGAAACGTTTTAAACTCTGATATAGTCAGAGGTGGGTAGTAACGAGTTAAATATACTCCGTTACATTACTTGAGTAAGTTTTTGAAAAAATTGTACTTCTGGGGTAGTTTTAAATCACTATACTCTTACTTGTACTTGAGTAGATTAGTGAAGAAGAAACTGTACTCTTACTCCGATACATTAGGCTACAAGGAGCTCGTTACTTTTCTTTTTACCTCTTTGGTATTCTACGCGTCATTGTTTTTACCCCAGCGTACGTCTCATTTTAATGTTTTATTTGACAGAGAGAGTCTTCCGCTGAAGGCTCTACCACGTGACTGTGCTTAACCAATCACACGTCGTTGTGCAGTCATGTGACCATACTCGCTTGAGCAGCGCGACAGGTTAGCTTTACAGTCCTAGCAAAGACGTCAGAAGCAAAACGTCGCCAAGGCAACGCAAACCAGGAGGACCCCCCCCCCCCGCCTCATAGTAAAAGCGTGGTTACCTTTTAGGAAAAGTGTGAAACAGCAGCTACATCATACGGTGTGTTCAGTGTCGACAAAACAAACGGACATGTCAGCGTTCAACAACTCAACCTCTAACCTGAGGAGACGTAGCGTGGTTTTAGTTTTTGCTGTGGAGAGGTGGATGTTTGTCTTTTAGGTTACATACAGAATGTTTTACACATGCAGCATCCATCCTAATTTGATGTGACAAGTCTCTCAAGTAAGCTGTTTTGTAATTAATAAATTAATTTTATTGATTGGATTAACTATAATTTGCCTAAAGATGATTATTTTGTATTTTTGTCTGTCTGATTGATGCTTGTGTTAAGAAATAAATCAGACGTTACTCAACAGTTACTCACTACTTGAGTAGATTTTTCATCAAGCACTTTTTTACTCTTACTCAAGTAATTATTTGGATGACTACTTTTACTTTTACTTGAGTCATATTATTCTGAAGTAACAGTACTTTTACTTGAGTAAATTTTTGGCTACTCTACCCACATCCACATGTTGCCCACATGGCTACCTGTCTTAAAGGGGAATGGTCGGATGGTAATAATCATGTAAAGGAGAAAAGCAGCAAAAAAGTATTAACGTCAACATCGTAACGTCCTGCAATGTGACTTTCGCGCATGCGCACATCGCGATGTCAATGCTAAAACACAATATTGTTCAGCCCTAACTGACGATATACTTCGGTAAGATAGTTTGCCAATTTTATCTTGGGTAATGCCACAGTAAGTTGTAATAGTATTAGTAATCCCATGTAAGTATATCTAGTTTATAGAACCCAACTAGGTTATACTACGACACTTATAACAATACATACGTGTTTCTTTATTTCATCTTACATTTTTGCTAGCCTGTTGTGTAGTTATTGTTTTTACAATTATCTTTGTTTAATATCTGTGACTCATTACTATCTAAGTAACTGGTCATTGTGTTTTCTCCCAGTTTCACCCTTTGTTACTCAAATAAACGTGTTACAAGGAACCCGGTCGCCAGTGCTTGATGGTGGAAGGTGTTTAGCTGCTGGTCAGATTGCACAGCGTTACGTACGTGAAGGACAATACATATTTCATGGTAAGTTTCCAGGTAATCTCTGCACCTCTAATCTCTGCACCTCTGTTATTCTAATATTACCATGTATAAAATTGAAACAGGCAGTTTTGCATTTTCCACACTGATTCATGATTGTTTGACAGTAACTACCAGAAGCATTTCCAGGTAATCACTACACCTCTGTCTTACTACGTAATAAAATAGAAACAGGTAGTTTTGCATTTTCCACCACTGATTCATGGTTGTTTGACAGTAACTACCAGAAGTATTTCCAGGTAATCACTACACCTCTGTCTTACTACATCATAAAATGGAAACAGGTAGTTTTGCATTTTCCACCACTGATTCATGGTTTTTATTTCATAAACTACCGGAAGCATTTCCAAGTAATAACTACACCTCTGTTTTTGTATTATTACCATGTAATTAAATCGAAACAGGCAGTTTTCCATTTGGCACCACTGCCTTCTAAATCTCTAACCATGCGCCATTTCTTGCCTAAAACAATATAACCAACAATATGTTAAATTAAATTTGATAGATGTAACTCCCTGATGGTCTAATGGCTAGGATTTGGCGCCCTCACTACCGCGGCCGGGGTTCAATTCCCGGTCAGAGAATGGTCAGGAGTTGACAGATACAGATTTAAAAGAGTAAGTTTTTGGTTGATTTGTCAAATTCTTCCTCATTAGTTTAACGTTTTAAAGAGTACCATTTCCTTTAAATCAGACCCCGACAGTGGATGTATCCTTTTGTCATCATTGATGGATCATAAACACTTCATCTGCCTCCATCTCAATAACAATTCTTTTCATTTTTTCAAGCAGTAACTAAACCCCTAACCAACATTTTTAACTGAAAACCAATGTATGTGAGTGTCAAGTAATGTTATTGTTGGATTCAGGTCCAAATTTTGACATTATAGCGCAATGCAAAGGGCATAACAGTTTTTTTTCAACATACCTGGAGCGATGCAAAGCAGGGGTGGCCAACTAGTCAAGGAACAGCAAGAGACTTGGTATTTAAGAATACAAACTGACTATGTGACAGATGTGTAATCTGTCATGTCCTGCCTTCTGAAGGTCTAGCCAGGCGCCATTCCTCGCCTAAAACAATATGAGTCATTCCAGTAAGTGAAAAGAAAACTCACATCTACAAAGATAAATTTGTTAGATGTGACTCCCTGATGGTCTAGTGGCTAGGATTCGGCGCTCTCACCGCCCTGGCCCGGGTTCAATTCCCGGTCAGGGAATGGTCAGAACTTGAGAGACTCAGGTGTGATATTTCAAAGAATAAGTTCCTGGACTTGATTTTGATTTGTCAAATTGTTCCTCATTAGTTTAAATGAACTGACAACAACAGTTAAATGACTTACAGTTCTCAAAGACACACACAACCTCAACTGATCATCCTTTAGACAGCTAGTCTCTTTTCTCTCACTTTTTGTCTCTGTCTGGCCTCAAGTATTTGCTTGTATTACATCAAGTGACCTGCATACCAATGACCGTAAAGATTAATATGTACAGTACATGGTTTGCAGAACTGTACCTTCTGATGGAGGTAAGAACACTTGGGTTATCTTGGGACTGCTCTATATTGTACTGCAGGAGGATAAATCCCAGAGTTGGCTCACTCCAGGTTCTTTACGTAGCAAACGTCCCTGGGTGGACTTGAACCACCATCCTTTCGGTTAACAGCCGACTGTGCTGACCTATTGCGCCACAGAGACTGCATACGTCTGATGTTTTATGAGTGGGAGCTCGATCTTTAAGCCACAAGCATTTGCTTTATGGCTTTTTGAGGTTGCGCTGCACATGTCTGCTTATCAGGCTATTTTCCTGTTACTCAGAAATTGGGGAAGCTGACTCATGTGGAAATGTAGATATAGTAGGTTCTCAGTCATGAGAACCTGCTATATCATGACATGTCTGACGGGGCGCTACCTATACCATCCAAAGACTGAGACTGCAGCAATATGTTCAATGCCCGTATATGTTTAATGTATTCATATTTTCGTTATTTTCACAATGTTTATTCTTCTCATCGGGTAGGATTGCCTTTTTCCTAGGTGGCATATTCCCCTGGGCCTGGTGGTATCTGGCTGCACCAGAGCACCTGGGATGTCAGGCTTTAAATCCCCACCTCTGAAAAGTGCCGCTTCTTAGCCGGATTATGTCTGGCCATGTCATAAATAATAGAGTCGAGGCCTCAAAACTGAGAATATATTGGGGCGTGATATTTAAATTACAATCGTTTCTAGCCGCTGCATTTATCAATGTACGATCATTCTTACGCTCTGATTGGTGTGATAAGAACGTTTCATGAATCTCACGTGAAGCCTGTCGTACGTTAGGTTAATAAATGAGGGCATTAGCTCTAAGGATGTGCTTCAATACATAACTGAAGTGGACACACTAATGAGTAGCACAATGGTGCAATCTGTTTACCTTGTCATAAGCTAAAGCCTTTCCCAAGCTAAAAGAAAACAAGGCGCTCTTCTGCAAAAGCACTCCTGGGAGTGCTTGAGAGTCCTTTGAGGTGCAGCATGATTTTAGGTGTGTTTAGGTGTGTTAAGGTGTGAGCCCAAATAGTCGTCGAACGACAAAGACAAGACAGCGATCAGGTGATAGAACCGGGGTATTGATGTCCCATCCATGCAACCGATGGATATGATGAAAACCTGTAAACAGCCCAACCACATCACTGGAAAGTCAGCATTACTACAGGATCCTGGATGTCATTTTTTTAATCTGCCAGAACATGACTTGCCACTTTTCATGGGCTGTCAACAACTTTTCCAGCAGTTACATCATCTCACCATGGATATCAGAATTAACAGAGGATGGTTTCAATCCATCAACCTCTGGGTCAGAGGCCTCATGACACTTCCATTGTGCCATTCTGCTGAAATTCACCCCAGATGGGACTTGAACCCACAATCCCTGGCTTAGGACGCCAGTGCCTTATCCATTTGGCCACTGGGGCTTTACATCGCCAAAGCATCCCCATCACCAGTTCAGGAGAAATACATATACAGTTCAGGAGACGTAATGAAACAGTAACCTTGACCTTTGACCTCCAAAATCGAAATCAGTTCATCTGCGACTCCTAGTGGTTATGTATGCCAAATTTAAAGTGCTTCCCTCTAGGCGTTCAGGGATATTGCATTCACAAGAATTGGATGGACAGACATGAGGACACAGTCACCTTGACATTGAACCTTTGACCTCCAAAATCTCATCAATTGATTTGCGAGTTCAGATGAATGTTTTGCAAACTTTGAAGAAAACATACATGGGCATTGTGATAAGATGGTGCTGTCTATCGTTGTTTCTGAGATCAACAATACCTTCTAAAGTTGAATAGCTATTGCGTACCCGGTAATATTAGAGAAGAGCTCTCATTGGCCCTGCAGGCGGACAATTTAGAAAATTAAGTTACTTTACACTTTAAACTGTTACATCTCCTCTGAATCCCCATCTGCAAATTTTCGAGCCTCATTGGCATGCCGACCACCATCTTGAGTAGGTAAATCACTGGCTACCTATTCATGAGAACCTCATATCTTTTACCAGGTCCAGGTGGTAATAGTTATGGTCAAATGAAGCTTCATAAAGCTTTCTGAACAATGTTCTTCATTTTATGAACGCATTCACTCAGTAGTGTTTTATTATTGGTTGTGCATCTGTGATTGCCCTAGAGGTCTCTCAGTCCAGCACCTCTCCCGCTCATCTTTGTTAGTTTTACACTGTCCAGCATAAATCGCTGACACCATACCTCACACTCATCCATGCATATACATTCACCACTGACTAAACTGACTAACACCATCATTGAATTATTCATTCTTGTGTTGTGGTCATATTCTCGCATTTCCTTCAACCTTTGCACACGGTCTTTTGTCCTGGCCTTTTCATGGGGTCATGACAAAGCATCTAGGGTCAATTTTAGCCTTTGTGTGAGTACGTAGGTTTCCACATACTTGTTTTTGTGAAGATTGACGACCAAATTGTTAGTTTTTCTGAAATTTTGCGAACCATTACAACACCTTTCATAGCCTCGTTGGCGCAGTAGGCAGCGCGTCAGTCTCATAATCTGAAGGGCGTGAGGTCAACCCTCACACGGGGCAGGTGTTTTAAAAAACACTACTGCTGCTGAAAATACAGAGACAGGTGGTTGAACACTGGCACTAGCAAATGAATGGAATTTGTCATTCTTTGGTTATTTCTGAGATTGATACAATGAAAGAATTATTTAAGAGTGGTAGCAAACCAATGAAAAGGGTTATAGAACATAAGTGGTATGTCCTTGGACATACTATCCAAGCAGGGAGATGAGTACAGAGATGTGGGTGCTAGCAAGATGGATGTAGGTTGCCCATTGTTCATTTAGACTTACCAGCAACATTGTTATGATACAAACCTGCTTGAAAAACAGTCACAATTCTTTTTAAAGACTTGTGCATGGACACATGATATGATAGTGTCTGAATTGGTCCATGTCCATACAGGTAGCTCAAATGGACAACTCATCTAGCAGAGTTTGCAACTCGAGTGGGAAAAACAATTACAAATTAAAATTACAAATTAAACTACAAATTAAAGTGCAAGTAAATGAAGACCAAAAAGCTGTTGCAATGATCACGGTCTTCTGGACAGCAGGAGGGTAGACCATAATTTGCACATTGCCTGAGAACACCAAATGTTATTGCACAAACTGGTTGAAAATTGGCTAAATTGGCCAAAACGGTTAAAAAGCTCAAAGTCCCAACTCATCATGGCCACTTGCAGACTGTGAACATCCTGCAAACCTGCATGACAGATGACGATAGCGAGCACTTCATACATATCCAGAATCAAGCTGTTGCCTTACCAGGGACTTGAGCTGTGGTTTTCTTTTTCGCTCAAAACGTTGATAACCTAATGCAATTTTATGGCTATAGACAAATAAACTTTACTGCTAGTGGGTACAATAAAACAACTCTCCTCTGGTTCCGCTTCTATACTCTTAGTGTCCTCATTCGGAAGCACTATACGTAGTTTGATCAAAAGCCCTTGTGACAGGAAAAATCCACCAGATGACTTGCCATCCAAGCAGGGAGATCAGCACAGAGATTTGGGTGCTAGCAAGATGGACGTAGGTTGCCTATTGTACATTTAGACTTACCAGCAACATTGTTATGATGCAAACCTGCTTGAAAAACAGCCACAATTCTTTTTAAAGACTTATGGAGGGACCACAAACAATATGGCAGTATCTGAAGTGTTCCACAATAAAGCTGTCGCCCTACCAAGGACTTCAGCTGTGGTATTCTTTTTCACTCAAAACATTGATAACCTTATTCAAACAACACAGCTTCAGACAAGTAAACTTTATTGCTGGTGGGTGCAAAAAAAACAACTCTCCCTCTTGTTCCGCTTCTATACTCTTAGTGTTACAGTTAGTAAGACCCAGAACCATAGAGATACAAAAGGCACGTTAATGAGTGCGGAGGGGTTCAAACACTGGTGTAGACAGGTGGCTGGTCGGCGTGAGGGAGGAAGGCAACTCGGAGGGACAACGGATGGATCTAAGGAGAGGCAGAGTTAGTACTAGAATACAACAACAAACAACAACACAGGCGCAAATGACTAGGAGCCCAGTTACCACAATAGTGCATGTAATGATCTGGCGTTGAAGAGGCGGTCAGCCCGGGTTTATGTATTGACGTGGGTGATGAGTGATGAGGAACAGCTGAGTGGATGACGGAACGTAGATGGAAAGCCACGCCTCTAGATCCCCTGGAACGCCCTCACGGCAAGACAGACAAGACACACAGAAGAAAGAGAAGACACGACACAGGTTGGGGAATGCACCAGACCACAACACTTAGCCCTCGTGACAAGAAAAATGCACCAGATGACCTTCTATCCAAGCAGGGAGATGAGTACAGAGATTTGGGTGCTAGCAAGATGGACGTAGGTTGCCTATTGTACATTTAGACTTACCAGCAACATTGTTATGATGCAAACCTGTTCGGAAAAACGGCCACAATTCTTTTTAAAGACTTATGGATGGAACACAAACGATATGGCAGTATCTGAAGTGTTCAAGAATGTCGACTCTACATCTGAACAGGGATTTGAACCCGGACCCTCAGATTAAAAGTCTGATGCTCTACCGACTGAGCTACCCAGCTTCTAAAACTACTGGCTGTGGAAAAAATAATCTCCTGAACTAGAAGTTTTGTCGCTCAATATGGCAGGCATTCTATGCATCCAGGGCCAAATGTTTTACCATTTCATCCACTACGGGCCCCTAAGGAAACGTGTAACTGTGAACTCTTGTTACCCATAGCAACGACAGGTAACAACGAGTGGAAGTACTTCTCTCTTTTCCTATAATCGTCACTATACGGCCCAGTTTAATCTCGGTAAATTTTGCGGAAATCCTGCAAACAGCTACGATGACTGTTTATCTGTAAGGATTTTAAAATCTATCTGTCAACCCCGTCTTGCCCGTATTGGATGGAATGATGTCAATTTGCGCTTTTTATCTGTTATACATAACAGCCTGGATGCAACAAAGAACCCTTTTCTCCTGTTTTGTGCACAACCCAAAGTTTTACAAAAAGAAGATAACTTTTACCAAACCCTTCAGTTAAATCACAGTCAGTAACTTTATATGTGGTGCCAATAAAGATGCTCACAAAACGGGTACTTGCAATTGCGTTTCTCGTGCACATTCATGTCCTCTTAAATACAAAGAACTGCTATGTTCTTAATTCCCAATATCATGTCTTAGATGTTAGTTCCAAATGAAAACAATTTTTGTCAGAAGTGGGATTTGAACCCAAATGAAGACCATTGTCAGAAAGCTTAATGAAGCTTCATTTGACCATAACTATTACCACCTGAACCTGGTAAAAGGTATGAGGTACTCCTGCAATTTGTATCAAATGTTTCCTGTTGTCAAATGAGATCGGAAAGCTGAATCGGGCCGTGGAGCCATGAAAGCATCCCATGACAATCTACTAGACTTACATAGCTTTTAAGTGACTCGCTGGTCTAGTGTTATGATTCTTGCTTCGGGTGTGAGAGGTCCCGGTTCAACTCCTGGACGAGCCCTGATGGCAGGAGCTGTTAAATTCCTAATCTGTAATTTAAAATCCAGTTTATCCAGTTAATTTAACACAGATTAGGAGCAAGCAATGTGTTGGCAATTTTTCATATCCTGCTTCGACTGCACGCAATAGAAAAAACTGGGTAAAAATGTGAGGAACAAACGAGCAGGACAGGACTCTCCTTGTTCGTTGGTCTAGGTTTATGATTCTCCTTAGGGTGCGATAGGGTCTGGATGAGACTACTTTGCATAGAGGTGGAGTTATGGATTGAATAATCTGGTTTATTTATTGAGTGTGATGGATGAGAAAGTGTCACCTATTTGGCAAATTCATCACAATATTACTATTACATTTTACTGGCAAAATCAAGTCTGTGTTTTGTAATAATATTCTGTATCAAATGTTTCCTGTTGGCAAATGATATCGGGAAACTGACTCAAGCTGCATTTCTTTTTACGAATATGAATGTTAACCTGCAGTTCTGGAATGTTAAGTTGCAGTTCTAGAACAATAGGTTGAAGTTGTAGAATTTCAAGAGTTGCGGTCCTAAACTGTTAATTACAGTTCTAAAATGGTACATTGTAGTTCTAGAATGTTAAGCTGCAGTTCTAGAACAATAGGTTGAAGTTTTAGAATTTGAACATGCATTGTCACCAGACTTTAGTTTGATCTGAGGAACAGGAGTTCAGCACAGGCCATGATTGTAGAATGCAGGCACATTTTAGTCTGGTAAATTACAGGGATTTTTACACTGGGATGGAACTGCTATTCTTGCAATTGACAGACCCAATACAGCCACATTATACAGTGCAGAACTCAGGCATTCCTACTCTCTAAAACACCACAGCCCAACGTGGGGCTCGAACCCACGACCCTGAGATTAAGAGTCTCATGCTCTACCGACTGAGCTAGCCAGGCACCTTTAACGCTTTTGTTGTCCTTCGGGTCCTGGGGAACTGTGGCATTGTCCTTCGGGTCCCGGGGCCTTTACGTTGTCCTTCTGGTCCATAGGACCCTTGCCATTGTCCCTCGGGTCCATAGGACCCTTTACATTGTCCTTCGGGTCCATAGGACCCTTGACGTTGTCCTTTGGGTCCCGGGGACCCTTGACGTTGTCCTTCGGGTCCATAGGACCCGTGGCATTGGTCTTACGGGTCCCAAGGACCCGTGGCATTGTCCTTCGGGTCCAGGGGACCCATGACGTTGTCCTTCGGGTTCCAGGGACCCGTGGCATTGGCCTTATGGGGTGGGACCCGTGGCATTGTCTTCGGGTCCCTGGGACCCGTGCATTGTCCTTCGGGTCCCGAGGACCCTTGACGTTGTCTTTCGGGTTCCAGGGACCCGTGGCATTGACCTTATGGGTCCTTGGGACCGTGGCATTGTCCTTCGGGTCCCGGGGACCCTTGACGTTGTCCTTTGGGTCCTAGGGACCCGTGGCATTGTTCTTTCGGGTCACATGGACCCGTGGCGTTGTCCTTTTGGGTCACGGGGACACGTGTTGTTGTTGTCCTTCGGGTCCCTAGGACCCGCGACATTGTCCTTCGGGTCCCAGGGACTCGTGGAATTGTCCTTCAGGTCACAGGGACCCTTGGCATTGGTGGTACACTCAATCGGACGTATTAGTTCTGCTACCCTCCCATCGTCCTGCTTTGAGTCCCGGGATTCTGGCCAGTGGCTTGTAGTTGTAGTACAAACAGGAAAGGCAAAGGCGAGTGGAAAGGGAGGTAAAAAATAAAACTAAAGGGTTGACATCAGTCTACTAATTATTTTCATTACACACACACACACACACACAATATACACTTAAGACACATTTGTCTTCTTGTTGTCGTCATTTTTTTCACGTCATCTTGTTTTGGGACCTGTGCACTTGTTGCACGTGGCTCGTCACAGCCGGGGGAAGAGCTGCAGCATGGCCCGTCTTTTGACTCTGGAGTTGAAGCTGCATCGGATTCTCGTGAGCGGCGGTGCCGCTCGCAATGTCTCCGCTGAAGTCAAGGTACAAAAAGGAGAAAACCCACAAGAGGCCTGCGACAAACACGACGACGACAACCACCACCGTGACTGTGATGGCGGTGGGTGTGCGTCACAAGAGGACCAACACATACACGACCACAGCGGCGAAAAAGACTACTGCTGCTACAACGACGACAACAAAGATGATGACCAAGGCCAAATGGACGTTGAAGTTCAAGACAAAGAAGGAGAACAAGTGAATGAAGAAGAAGAAGTAGAGGAAGAAGAAGACAAAGACAAAAAAGTACAAGTAGGAGAAGACGACGAAGAAGAAAAAGAAGAAGAAGAAGAAGAAGAAGAAGAAGAAGAAGAAGAAGATGGTAGTGAAGACGAGGGGCAAGAGGAGGATGAGGAAACATTTGTGTCAAAAGATGGCAAAGTCAAATGGTCCTCGAAAACGTGTCATCCCAGTGTCCCTAGACCTCATTGCCATGCTACCGAAAAAGACAAACCCGACCAAGAAGAGGACACAACAGATGCTGCTGTTTGTGGCTGCCACAAATCTCGAGGGTCAAAGGAGATGCGCCACAGCCGGAAAGTGGAAAGAGATGGACGTCACGGACCTGCGAGCCTACCTCGGGCTGCTGCTCCTCGCGGGCGTGTACCGGTCCCGCAACGAGGCCTTGGAGAGCCTGTGGCACGAGAGCGGCAGGGCCATTTTCCGTGCCACGATGCCAATCAAGCAGTTCCACGCGTACTCTAGACTGTTGCGATTCGACGACCGTGAGTCAAGAGCTGTCCGCCAAGCCTTGGACAAACTGGCGGCCGTACGAGAGGTGTGTGACGGTGGACGAGCAGCTGGTGCCCTTTAGAGGTGTTGTATTTGTTGCTTTGTTGTTGTTTTCGGGGTTTTTTGTACCATTGCCGTACAATTGTCTTAGTGTGTGTGTGTGTGTGTGTGTGTGTGTGTTACATTTTTTTCTTCCATCTTTCCCTCATGTTCCATCTTCTTGTTTGGACACGCCACTTTCACACACACCGAGAGGAATCTGGTCGCCCGCGTGGTGCTGGACGTGACCTAGGGCCTGAGGGGCCTGCGTAACGTGACGTGCAACAACACTTTTTCACCTCCTACGCGCTGGTCCAGCGGCTGCTGGTCCAGCGGCTGCTGGTTGAGCGGCGCCTCACCGCGGTGGGCACGATGGGCAAAAACAAGCCTGAGCTGCCGGGGCGTTGCTCGCCACAAAGGGCCGTGCGGTCTTCTCGTCCAAGTTTGCCTTCACGCCCGTCCCCACTCTGGTGTCCTACGTGCCCAAGAGGCACAGGAACGTGGTGCTGCTGAGCACGCTATACACGGGGGATGCGCGCGTTGGCGCCGGCAGGCAAGCCAAACCTGACATCATCCTCCACTACAACCACACCAAGGAGGCGTGGACCTTGGACAAGCTCGTGGACACATACAGCTGTCGCAGGAAGATGGTGCGCTGGACCCTCGCCGTGTTCCACAACATCCTCGACGTGTCCGCCTACAACGCCTTTGTGCTGTGGCGAGAGCTCAGGCCCGAGTGGATGCGCGGCAAGCTCAACAAGAGGAGGGCGTTCCTCGAGCAGTTGGGAAGGGCGTCTGTGAATCCGCTCATCGAGAGACGGCGGCGTCTGCCTCGCACGGAGGCGTCCGCCGCACTTGTCAAAGCCGTCATCAAACCGAGGAGATCCTGTGGTGGTGGGGCTGTAGTGGCGGCAGCGGCGGCAGCGGCGGCGGCACAGTCACAAGGGGCCTAGAGGAGGACGGGGATTCTGAACCGGACACACCGAGGGTGCAAAGCAAAAGGAAGCAGTGTCAGCTCTGTCCAGAGGGAAAGGACCGCAAATCACACATTGTGTGCGGTGGCTGCAAGAGATAAATCTGCGGGAGCTTTAGGCGGGCCTACTACTGTGCAGACTGTGTTTGTCCTTAGCCTCTTGGCCCGCGTGGACAAAGCCCCGAACAAACCTTGAATCTGTTTTGGATAAACACACACACACACACACACACACACACACACACCCCTGGGTCCCAGGTACCCGAATGGCGAGGCTGAGGCATCAAGGGTAGGAGAAAGATGACATCGAAGGATGAGGGCGCCACGGCATTGGTGGAACTTACGTATAATGGCATGATAAATAAGACAGGGGGTCTCCGAGACCTAAAGGATGAGGCCACGATGGCATTTGACATGAAATTAAAGCGCAGTCTGGGGAGCCCGAAGCGGAACAGCAGGCTGGTACAAAAGGTCCCAGAAGCTAAACATGTCCCTGTGACACAAAGGCCAATACAAGGGTTAAATGACACAACAATGTCTGAAAGTGTTCAGGCATGCTGAAGTGTACAACTCATCATGGCAGCAAGCAGAATGTGCAACTCTACGCCTGAACAGGGTTGAACCCTGGACCCTCAGATTAAAAGTCTGATGCTCTACCGACTGAGCTACCCAGGCTTCTAAACTGAGTGCCTATGGAAAAAAAAATCTCCTGAACTACAGATTGAAGTGCAATTAAGTGAAGACCATTAAGCTGTTGCCATGATCACGGTCTTCTGGACAGCAGGAGGGTAGACCATAATTTACACATGCCTGAGAACACCAATTGTTATTGCACAAACTGGTTGAAAATTGGCTAAATTGGCCAAAAAAACGGTTTTAAAAAGCTCAAAGTCACAACTCATCAGGGCACTAGCAGACTGTGAAAATCCAGCAAACCTGCATGACAGATGACAATAGCGAGAACTTCACATTATCTCACAGTCAAGCTGTTGCCTTACCAGGGACTTGAGCTGTGGTATTCTTTTTCGCTCAAAACGTTGATAACCTAATGCAATTTATGACTACAGACAAATAAACTTTACTGCTAGTGGGTACAATAAAACAACTCTCCCTCTGGTTCCGCTTCTATTCTCTTAGTGTCCTCATGCGGAAGCACAATACGTAAATCAAGCAAAAGCCCTCGTGACAGGAAACATCCACCAGATGACTTGCCATCCAAACAGGGAGATGAGTACAGAGATTTGGATGCTAGCAAGATGGATGTAGGTTGCCCATTGTTCATTTAGACGTACCACCAACATTGAAAACAGAGGTCTGTGGAAAAAAAACAATCTCCTGAACTACAAATTGAGGTGCAAGTAAATGAAGAAGATTAAGCTGTTGCCATGGAAGGACAAATCCACCAGATGACTTGCCATCAAAGCATAGAGATCAGTACTTATACATATCCCACAATAAAGCTGTCGCCTTACCAAATACTTGAGTTGTGGTATTCGTTTTTACTCAAAACATTGATAATCTAATTCAAAACAACACAGCTTCAGACAAGTAAACTTTACTACTGTTTGGGTGCAAAAAAATAACTCTCCCTCTTGTTCCGTTTCTATACTCTTAGCCCTGGTGACAGGAAAAATGCCCAGATGACCTTCTATCCAAGCAGGGAGATGAGTACAGAGATTTGGGTGCTAGCAAGATGGATGTAGGTTGCCCATTGTTCATTTAGACTTACCAGCAACATTGTTATGATGCAAACCTGCTTGAAAAGCAGCCACAATTTTTTTAAAGACTTATGCATGGAACACAAATGATATGGCAGTGTCGAAGTGTTCAGGCATGACAAATGTTCAACTTATCTAGCAGAATGTGCAACTCTACGCCTGAACAGGGACTTGAACCCTGGACCCTCAGATTAAAAGTCTGATGCTCTACCGACTGAGCTACCCCGGCTTCCAAAACAAAGGGTGGTGGAAAAACAACCTCCGGAACTACAAATTAAAGTGCACTAAATGAAGACCATTAAGCTGTTGCCATGATCACAGTCTTTGGACAGCAGGAGGGTAGACCACAATTTACACATGCCTGAGAACACCAATTGTTATTGCACAAACTGGTTGAAATTGGCTAAATTGACCAAAACGGTTAAAAAGCTCAAAGTCACAACTCATCATGGCCACTAGCTGACTGTGAACATCCTGCAAACCTGCATGACAGATGACGTTAGCAAGCACTTCATACATATCCCAGAATAAAGCTGGCCCTTACAGGGACTGAGCCGTGGTATCTTTTTTCGCTGAAACCGTTGATAACCTAATGCAATTTGTGGACAAATAAACTTTATTGCTGGTGAGTACAATAAAACAACTCTCCCTCTTGATCCGCGTCCACTTGATGGGAAAAATCCACCAGTTACTTGCCATCCAAGCAGGGAGATCAGCACAGAGATTTGGGTGCTATCAAGATGGATGTAGGTGGCCATTGTTCATTTGAGATAGCACCCGCATTGTCATGATGCAAACCTGCATGAAAAACAGCCACAATTCTTTTTAAAGACTTGTGCATGTTACTTACATGATACAACAGTGTCTGAAAGTGTTCAGAATTGCCAAAGTGTACAACTCCTCCAGCTCATCAGAACTGGACAATTTTGCTCAATTTGCTCAATTTGGCCTTAATTTGTTTCTGGACATCTGTTCTTTTTAAACAGTTAAAAAGCAGGCCGGTTAGCTCAGATTGTTTGAGTGTGGTGCTAAAAATGCTAAGCACCGGCAGACACTTTAGGGGTACTAAAATCGCCAAACCCTACGCCCAAGAGCATCTGTATCCACCTTTTTTATGCACAAATTGGCCATTAGCGCAAAACAAGTCTCAATCTCTATAGCTCTGCTTTCCACGTCTTTTGTAGCAAGGCCAAAACATACAGTTGTAAGGTTGTCTGCTCAGCAAGTGCAAATATGAGTCACAGGTACTGATGTGCCTAGCATTCAATCTATTTCCTTCACCAAAAGCTAACTGGCCACCTAATTAGTCTGCCTTTCTTACAAATGTTACCTCACTCCTGAATTTCAGATAACCGTGGAAATTCAGATTTGGAAATATTCCTTTTTTTTTGCAACCATGTGGCCTAATGGACAAGCGTCTGACTTGGATCAGAAGATTGAGGGTTCGAGAAACTCCTGTATACCTCCAGAAATAGAATAGGCATGCATCATCTTGGTTTGGACTCTATAGCTATGCTTTCCATGTCTTTTTTGCAACTCCGAAAACATATGCAGTCCCTACAAACCATACACAACCAGGTAGCCCATCCAGAACTGGCCCAATTTTGCTTGATTTCGCCTGGTTTGTTTCCGGAAATCTTTCTTTTTCAAACACTTAAAAAGCAGGCCGGTTAGCTCAGATGGTTTGAGTGTGGTGCTAATAATGCTAAGCACCTGCAAACACTTTAGGGTAATAAAATCACCAAACCCTACACTTAAGATCATCTGTTTCCACCTTTTGTTTGCATAAATAGCCATTTACGCAAGTGAAGAAGTTCTTGTATCTCAAAGGCATATGAGGTTGCATACAGATGGGAGAAGGAGGAAGAGAGAGGTACCTAGTGCATCATGGGAAGTCCCCGGCAGTCTAGGCCTATAGCAGCACAACTACGGGATGGTTCAGGACTCACCCAAGCCAGCCCCGTATAGGATTTATCAAGAGGAAGTCTTAAGCCTACTTTACATGTGGAGATGGTGTCTGCCTCCTGAACCCAACTGGAACCTGGTTCCACAGGAGAAGAACGCTCTGGCTCCCATTCTACTTTTGGAAAACCTGTTCTTGACTTGCCTTTTCCCACATTCTCTGAATGCTTTAGCTAACTAATGACTTAAGTTGGCCAATAATGTTGCTTT